>NW_026515526.1:0-241865 GCF_014898815.1 Panonychus citri | reverse complement strand
AGAAGACGCAGAGCTGAGTGCGTACGAGGACGAAGAAGAAGAAGTAGAGGAAAAAGAAGATGTAGAAGAAGACGACGAAGAGGAAGAAGAAGAAGAAAACGAAGACGAGGAAGAAGAAGAAAATGAAGACGAAGACGAAGACGAGGACGAGGCGGAAGAAGAAGAAGAAGCAGAAGAAGAAGAGGAAGAAGAGGAAGAACAAGGAGAAGAGTCGAGGAAGAAGCTGATAAAGATAAAAACGTTGAAGAAGAACCTTCAAGGTGAAAAAGAAAAGAAAGGAGGAAGAAGATAAAGATAAAGAGAAGAAAAACGATCGAAATAAAGCTGAGCCTGAGGAAAACGCACCTAGTTGCCTTACGCAGAGTGAAACAACCAGCCAAAGTGTGAAAGATTCAATGAATATCACACCAAGATCAAGTAAGGAACATCTTGAACAGTCTAACTCTCAACACCACCGCAAATAACGTCTCCTCTAAGTGTTCACGGAGAAGATGAAGATGATAATCCAGGTGAAATCATGATGTCAACGATAATAGAGCCTCTTCCAGATTCTCAACCCTTAGAAATTATTAATGAGCCATCAGTGGGAAAATTGAAATACCTCCAAATGCTAATGCTAAACCAGCGCATGGTAAAGTTCATCAAATTGGATACATCATAGATATGATTGATAAAAAAAGCTGCTGGAGTAAAGAAGCGAAAAACCTGTTGATAATAACAACTCACTAACGCTAACCCAAGCTATTAAAGAGATAAATTATCAGCTGAAAGCAGTAATGCAACCAGCACAAAGGTTTGCTCAGTAGAATCGCCTGATAATCATCAACAACGTACCAATATCTCTCTATCAGAGGAAACAAGCTCAGCTCTTACACCAGCAAAGGCTGATTTACTTTCAATAGCTGTCGATTCAGTGCTCAATAGTGAACAGATAGATACTCCTAATGTTACGAAGACGCCACTGAAACTGTCAAAGAAAGACGAGATAAAAGCTAGAAAAGAAATGCTGAAAGAGATAGAAAAGCAGAAGAAAAGAGTTAAAGCAGCTGATAAAGCAGCTGAACTTCGAAAGAAACTGGAAGGACTAGAACAGCAGTTGAAACTTGCAGATATTGGAAGTAATCCTAATAAAAACAAAAAGACAAATCCCCACCCAAAAACCCTCCGCTTATCCCAAACATCATCATCATCAGGATCCTCAGGTAGCTCGGGATCTGGCTCATCGTCATCAGCATCATCAGGCATCTTCTGTCAACTCATCACAATCGGATGAAGTGGTTAACTAAAGTCCGATTCATGGAAAGAAGAATAGGATGGCGCAAATACGGGAACAAAACAATTAAAGAATTTAAAGAAATAAAGAAAATTTACAAAGAAATTAATAAAGATTATGAAAAGATTTTATAAAAAAGTTAAAACTCTCTAATTGTAACCTCAAATTATTATTATGTTACAACAATTGTTACTCAAAGTTTGGAAAAGCACTTAAATAAGTATCACATTACAATCACGAGACTGAAAATTGATGAGAAAAATCAATTAGTGCGACTGTATTTATAAACAAGTCATTTGAAAAGTAATCGTCTACAAGTCAAGCTCGTGAGTGTTAAAGCAGATCATCTTGGAAAGTACCGTCCAAAATTAAAATGGAAAGACCCTTCAACGTTACGAGAGATGTCAACGATACGAAGCAGATGTGCCAAGAAAACTTTGAGCTAATAAACAAAAAGCTGGATGGACTTACGTCCCTTGTGGTACGTCTAACATGTAATACGTCGAACAACGAAGCCAGGAAAAAAATTTGAGAGAGCAAATGATTATGAAAAACTGCAAATGTTACACAAATTGTTCCTGGTACGCAAAGACGTTTACGAGCCTCGTGGTGAAACAACAATTGCAAAGTAACTAGATGTCACCACCTGTTAACCACCACCAGTATAAATACCCCGCAAATTTTACAAAGTTGTTATTTTAAAGTTACCGTTCAAGAGCCAACATCACCCTCTTTCCCTTGTGCAACACAAGTTATAAATACAACCAAATCAAGTCGACACACAACAATCTTTTAAAACTATTTTAAATACGCAACGTACACGTCACCTAGCCTGCAACATGGTTAAACCTTCAATGGTAAAGATCTCCTAAACCTGCTACGTCCAAAGCTCGTAAATCCCCATTAAAAACCAACTACGCGTCCAGCTATAGCTCCGGCAACAATTGTACTTGTTGAATTGCAACAATCGCTGGTGACTTTGAAAATCAAGTCAGAGAACTTCAAAACGTATTGGACCGTAAGACAAATAGAATTATGGAAGAACTTGAAAAGTCAGGAAGAAGAAGTCAAGGAAAGAAAAGAAATCGACAAGTGGACAACCGTATCGAAAATGTGAAGAATGTTGTGCGTATTTCTTTGATGGAAAGAGAGGAACTTCCATATTGAAAATAATCACCTGGGAAGAGCAAAAGGACCTTCGCATTGCAAGTACCACATGGATAAAGAAGTATACCGTTTTTTATTGAAAACTAATCTTGATAAAATGGAGCTGGAAATGGCTATTAATGGCGAAACCGACGAGGACGAAGACGCACCAGCGAATGCGACTGTGGCTTGATACGGACGTACAAGTATTTTTAATGTAACTTTTAACTTGAATTTTAATCAATTTTTCAATAGTTTTAAAATGATTTCCCCCTATATTATGTATCCCTCCCTCAAATCAGATGTAATCAATTTCAAAGAAAATGTTTATCTTTATATATTCACGAAGTGCGTAGAGTAATCCAGACTCTCACTTCAGTTTAGAAACTAACCTGTACACCTACACACCGTAGCAGGTCCGAAAATCTTTTATTTGTAATCAAAATTGTAACAGTTACTAACCACTGTTACGAAGTGCGTGAAACTCTGCTTCATAATCATATTGTAACCCAAATACGCGTAGTTGCACCTTCCTCAATCAAACTTATAATATTATTCCCTAAAAGCAAATTGTTAACTTTGTACGCGTATTAGTACGATGCTTGTAACTGCAGTTACAGACACCTCTGCCGGTAACGGGCAGAGTCTACTACTAATCAAATAACCGTGAAGGTTCGGTGCAGACCTGGAACTGTTTGCCTAACTAACTGGCAAACCTAAAACCAAAAAATAACCTGGCTAACCTATTCAACCAACCTAACTTGCCTAACTTCCTAACCTAACCTAACCTAACCTAACAACCTAACTAACCAACCAACTAACCTAACCCTGGCTAACCTAACCTAACCTAACCTGGCCTTCTTCTCCAACTGACCTGGCCTAACTGGCCTAACCTGGCCTAACCTAACCTAACCTAACCTAACCTGGCCTGGCCTGGCCTGGCCTGGCCTGGCCTGGCTGGCCTGGCTGGCTGGCCTGGCCTGGCCTGGCCTGGCTGGCCTGACCTGGCCTGGCTGGCCTGGCCTGGCTGGCCTGGCCTGGCCTGGCCTGGCCTGGCCTGGCCTGGCTGGCCTGGCCTGGCCTGGCCTGGCCTGGCTGGCTGGCCTGGGCCTGGCTGGCCTGGCCTGGCCTGACACAGCCTGGCTGGCCTGGCCTGGCCTGGCCTGGCCTGGCCTGGCTGGCCTGGCCTGGCCTGGAAGCCTGGCCTGGCCTGGCTGGCCTGGCCTGGCCTGGCCTGGCCTGGCACAGCTGGCCTGGCTGGCCTGGCCTGGCCTGGCCTGGCCTGGCCTGGCCTGGCCTGGCCTGGCCTGGCTGGCCTGGCCTGACTTCCTGGCCTGGCTGGCCTGGCCTGGCTGCACTGGCCTGACACCAGCTGGCCTGGCCTGGCTGGCCTGGCCTGGCCTGGCCCCAACCCAAGCCTGGCCTGGCCTGGCCTGCAGCCTGGCCTGGCTGGCCTGGCCTGGCCTGGCGCAAGCTGGCCTGGCCTGGCCTGGCTGGCCTGGCCTGGCCTGGCCTAGCTGGCCTGGCAACCTGGCCTGTTTCTTCAGCACCCTGGCCTGGCCTGGCCTGGCCTGGCTGGCCTGGCCTGGCTGGCAACCTGGCTGGCCTGGCTGGCCTGGAACTGCCCTGGCCTTCCTCCTGCTGCCTTGCACAACCTGGCCTAACCTAACCAGCTTCTAACTGGCAACCTGGCCTGGCCTGGCCTGGCCCCCTCAACCAACCTGGCCTGCCTACCCTGGCCTCAACCAACTGGCCTGGCTTCCTTCTGGCCCAACTGGCCTGGCCTGGCCAACCCTGGCCTGCCAACTGGCTGGCCTGGCCTCTTCCTCTTCAACCAACCTGGCCACCAACCTGGCCTGGCCTGGCACCAGCCTACTTCTTCTTCTTCTTCCTCAACCACAACCTAACCTAACCTAACCAACCTGGCCTAACCAACCCAACCTAACCAACCTGGCTGGCCTGGCCTAACCAACCTGGCCTAACCAACCAACCCTGCAACCAACCAACTGGCAACCTAACCTAACAACACAACCAACCTAACCTCAACCTAACTAACCTAACTCTTCCCCTAACCTACCTACTTCTTCTTCTTCTTCTTCTTCAACCTAACTAACCTAACTAACCTAACTTCTTCTAACCTAACCAACCGTCTTGAGCTCTCTTACTGTTCAGGTGATTTTCCGAACTCTCTTAGATTTTGCTTATGCTTTCGGCCCTGGTGGTCTTAAGCTAAATCTTTTAAAGTTCCTCTACCTCCGAAGTCAAACTTCATCCCGTCTCTCCAACTCCCTATCCGAAGCCTAGGCCAAGCCGAAGTTTCGGACACACACACACATCACCTCTCACCTCACCCATCATCACCATCACACACTCCACATCTTAACCAAGTACAGTTCACGTCAATTCCCGAACTCATCACTTGGTCCGAACGTTCGGATTTACCTGTTCGGCTCATCAGTCTCGCCTTCTAAGACGTCATGTCGAAAGATACGAGCAAAAACCGACCTAGAGCTAATCGCGGCCCGAAGGGTCCGACCTCTAATCGTCGCCTGTCATTTGAGAATGCGGATCCGGATGCAGACATGTTCGGCCCAACAAGCCTTGCGATTGTGCCCGCCGCTAACCCCGCCCAAACGTTTAATTTCACCCCGGCCACCGATGGAGTCTACACCTTTGCGACGCCTTCAACGCACCCTGAAGGATCGGCTATCAGAGGTAACAAGCGCACTAGAACCCGCAAAGACGACGCAGGTCGAAGTGCAGAAAGAGAAAAGGCCTGTCAAGGAGTAACAAGTATTGTGGATCAGATTCATACAGTCATAGGCAAGATCAAAGCCAACGTAACGGCCGCTGAAGCTGCTATGGCTGATTCTGGCAACATACGCTCGGACATAAAGAGTACCGTACTTAGGGCACTTGGTGACATAAGTGTATTGTCAAATTCCCTACATACGATAGAATCAACATTGATCGGAACTGTTATCGAGTCAGCTGCTGAATTAGCAGTCAACAAAACAAGGAAAGCGCTGTCCGAAGACGTCGAAAATCTTGTGAAGAAGACGACATCGGAGATCTATAAGTAACGTCCGAAGCTGTAGTCAAGTCTTTTGACAAGGCGTCGGAGTCGGCTATAAGCAAATGAATACTAGAAGTAGTGCCGAACCAATTCAGGCCGCGTCTCAGCCTAGCTATGCGACGGCTCTTAGAAATGTGAATCCGATGAGAGATGGTTCTTGTTCTATGGTCGTAAAGCTTAAACGAAATGCGGATGGCTCGGATACAATAAATGGCAAAGATTGTTACACAACTCTGACGGACAAAGTGGATGTCGTTAAAGCTGGAGTCAATGTACAGACTGTCAGAAGCCTAGGTCATGGAATGACAGTAGTCAGATGCCCCACGCAAAAGGACAAAAAGATCATGTCCGAAGAGGTTCACAAATGCGGACTCTTCGAAGTTGAGGAGGAGAGACCACCCCATCTGTATGTGCGGCTGATCAAAGTCAATGAAAATGTCACGTCCGAAGAAGTCAAAGACATAATATGGACACAAAATAAAGACAGAATAGCGCCAGATCAGACCCTGGAAGAATTCAAAGAGCAAATCAAATGGACACGTGAAGTCAGACGATCGCCGAACAGTTATGGAAGGCGAACTAAAGACATCATACTCAAGGTTAATCATGAACTATTCGGAAAACTCGTTCGCGCGGAAAGAATTGGCATCGGCTATCAATACATTCGCGTAACCCCTTTTGCCGATGTCATTAACTGCCACAAATGCTTGGAAAATGGACATCCTGCAAAGAGATGCCACAAGAAGGAACAAATAAAGACGTGTTACAACTGTCATGGTGAACACAACTTGAAAGATTGTCCCTACAAAGGAAAACCTGAAAACCATCGATGCCTCAATTGTGAGAAACATCCGAGCTACTCTCAAGGTGCTGCGAAAGTACTCGGACACTCGTCAAGATCAAAGAAATGTCCAGTTTACAAAGAAGTGTTAGAAAAGCAGAAGCAGATTTTAAGCTTCTATCTCAAACAGGAAAATTTAATATAAAATGCATAAGCTCAAAAAATTCACGAGTTTCATGCAGCACAATGTCAACAAGAGTGAGACTGCAACTGCACAAGTTGTACAACTAGCCGAATCCGAAGGCACTTCAATACTTTTAATCCAGGAGACGAATCATTATAATAATATGATGAAAGGAGTTAAAAAGAAATATAACACACACCTGCCGTCCCAAGTGGAAGGGAACGGAAGAGCGTATGCGGCCATAATTATTATGGATAACCAGATACCGAACATGCCGATTGAAACTACGTCTGCCTACATTGCCGCTTGTCGTATACTCACGGACATGGGCTGGGTGACAATAGTATCTACATACATACCACCAAAAGTGAAACGCATAGAAATAATCAACTCACTGTCGGACCTAATTCATAAACAAACACAGTCAAGAGATAAAATAATCTGTGCCGGGGACTTCAATGGCCGGTCAATTCTATGGGGAGATGTAACCACCAACGAAAAAGGACTCCAAGTGGAGGACTTTCTCATCAGCTCTGATCTCAATACACTCAACGAAGGCAAACATCCAACCTTCTCAGCCGTTCGTAACGGTATCGAATACAAGAGCATAGTTGACCTTACAGCCGTATCCTCGGACATCGGACCAAAAGCAACGAACTGGAAAGTCAGAAACGACAAATCAACCGTATCTGATCATTATGTCATATCATTCGATCTTCAGTCATCGTACGAATATAGTAGACTGGACACTACAAAGATCTTCCGCCACGCCCCTAGAAGCTGGGATCACTTTGAACTCATAGCCTCACAAAAGTTATCGTCAAAGAAAGTAGCTAACAAAACCCGAGCACAAGACCTGTCCGAACAATATAGTAAAGCGGTAGAATCAGCAGCCGAATACACCCTTAAAAAACTTCCAAGAGTTAAGAAAAATCAGAAGACGGTCTGGTACAACGAATCTATCAAGGTACTCGACAGCCGAATATCAGCTATCAGGAGGAGCATTGCCGTCTCAAAGTCAAAAGAAAGAATAAACCTTATGCGGACCAAACTGGCCGAACTGAGAGAAAAAGTAAAAGAAGAGATAAAGACGGCTCGAGTTAAAACTTGGCAAAACTACACCGCAAATCTCACAGCGGAAAATACCTGGGACCCCATAAGCAACTGGCTCAAAGTCTCATCGAACATCAAGCCTCAATGCCTGAAATCAAGTGCTGGGACGTTACTGAGTGCGGAAGACTCTGGAATGCTACTTCTAGAAACGTTCTTCCCAAATGATACCACACACAATGAGACCGAATACCATGAAAACATCCGAACTGAAACCTTCAAAGTAAACTATGAGCCGACCTGTCCGACACCAGAAACCCCTGAAATACCATCACACAGCACAGTCTTAAACGAACCGGATTTCACATCCCATGAGATACAAGAGATCTTTAAAAAAGTACATGTCAGGAAAGCCCCGGGCTACGATGGCCTCAATTCGGCTATTTGTGAAAGACTGCTCCTAACAAATAAACCGATGATGCTTAAAATGTACAACACCTGTCTAAATCAAGGCATCTTCCCAACTATCTGGAAGAAAGCCGTAATCAAGTACATTCCGAAGAGTGGCAAAGGTGACTATGGACATCCGAAGTCATATAGGCCGATAGGTCTGTTACCCATGCTAGGTAAAGGCTTGGAGACACTGATGCATACAAGACTGTCCTGGCACTATGAAAGACACAAGCTTCTACACGAAAGACAGTACGGCTTTAGGAAAGGACGCTCGGCCGAACAAGCAATAGAAACCCTTATAAGCACCATAAAAGCCATCAAGAGTAAAAACATCATGCTCGTATCACTGGATATAGAAGGAGCTTTTGATAGCGCATGGTGGCCGAGTGTACTCACTAAGCTCAGAACAGCAACAATTGCAAACCTAGGATGGTGGGCCGGGAACTAACAGGCTGAGCAAATGCCAGGCATTTGTGAGGCTTGAGTCAAAAGCTTTCAGAAAAAATGAAATTCTCATCGTCCAAATCAGTCTACCTCAAAGTTAAGGCCGAACCTTCCCTCAAGTTAACTATGAAAATAAACGGAGAGCCGATACCAGAAACTGACTTGATCAAAACTCTTGGCGTAACAATTGACAAAGGGCTAAAATTCAAACAACACTTTGAAAATACTATTCGGAAAGTCACAAATCTAGTCCATAGAGCAGCGGCTCTGGTAAAAACTATGTTCGGAAATCACACAGAAGCCTATCGAAAAATTTGGGAAGGAGTTGCAGTTCCAACCTTATCGTATGCAGTATCGGTGTGGGGAGACCTCCTCAAACAGAAAAATGTAACGATGAAACTAAGACGAATACAAAGATTGTACATCCTAAAAACCAGCAAACTTTTCTACTCAACGAGTTGGATAAACTGCATTACGCTAAGTGGTCATAAGCCGATAGAAAACGTTCTGAAAGCCGCACTTGTTAAAAAGCAGATCTTCTCTGGCACAGTTCAATACGATTTTCTGCCTTCGGACAGATGTTTGGAACTACCATCAGACTACGAAACTAGAATACACCCGTCGGAGTATAATAAAACAATATTCACGGTCAAAACAATCACCCGAGAACATCAACTTGAACCGGCCGAAATGGAGCTAATGAATTCTCCTCATACTCTAAACATCTTTACTGACGGATCAAAAACTGATTCTGGCGTAGGATCCGGAGTCTACGGACATCTCGGACAAAAAGTTATGATCAAGAAAAGCTACTGCCTGGCCGATTACTGCACAGTATTTCAAGCCGAGGTTTTCGCAATTCAAATGGCAATTGAACAGGCAAGCAAGTTGACAGGTTACTCAAAAATAATCATTTGGACAGACTCGCAGGCAGCGCTATTGGCCATCAGAAATCCGAACAAGACATCACGGCTTATACAAGATACGAGATATCAACTGGAATCTGCATCTTCAGACACAGCAATCGAGGTCCGATGGGTCCGAAGCCATCAAGGCACGGAAGGAAACGAAATTGCTGATGTTCTCGCTAAAGCTGGAACGCGAAAGAAGACAAGAAAAGACTTCGATGAGGTCCCGAGAACATATATTAAGTACCAACTTAGGAAAATATTGGAGTCTGATATCCAGTCTTTGTATACCGAGTTAGCGAACGACAACATAAAGAGCTGGTCCGCAACACAGAAAACACTAGCCGACCTCAACCTGTCAACCTTCAGTGAATGGGAGAAAATCGCGGCCTTCATAACTGGTCATGGCATGTTTAGAGATCATCTCCTGGTAATGAAGATGACAACAGACTACGACAGATGCTCGCTTTGTCAGGAACCAGAACCTCAGACCTCCGAACACACCCTTATGAGCTGTGGCTATCACACCACAACTAGAAGGATAATAGAAGGTCTCGCCGGCACCAGCGTATCAAACAAAAAGAAGCTACTTGAATGTATTGCTAATGATAAGGACATCCGAACACTAATAATAAAAATGTACAAGACCGTGAGAGATGAAAATTTGAAGTACTACAAGAAAGAGTACTGAATGTTTAACAAAACACACAAGTCTACCATCCGAACCCATATCGTTACCGAAAACTTCGGCGTCCGAACCCACAATCATCTTTGACTTCGGCGCCAAAAAACTTCATCCAAAAATTTGATAGGTGTCGCCACCAAAGTCACAACCTCAAGTCACAACCTGATTACTCATCAGTTCACATCAGTCCCTCAAACTGTCAACATCTCTGTCCGAACCCTAAATATCTCTGGGTCCGAACCCTCCGAACTCACTTGCTCCTGTAACCTAAGTGTTAGTTACCGCTCGGCAAATTCATCCGAATCATCCGAAGTCATCGGCTCTTGTTCTGTGTCCACTTCCCACACCCGAACAGTCCGCAGTCATCTGTATTCGGCTACCTCCAACTTAAAGTTTTGTTTGATTCTTGTGCCCTTGCCTCCGCCGATGTCAAAAAGTTTACCATTTACAGACTTCATTAGTGAACACAAGCAACGGACCGAATCCTCTTGCAAGTGTAACAAGTGTAAACAGTGTACAATCCGAGCCAAGAAAAACATGGAGTCCAGAATAGACAAATTAGAAAAGTTGGTAGAAACCCAAGCAGCCGCAAACAAGCAACAGTACGAAGAACTCAGTACCAACATTGGCCGCCTACTAGGACAATTTACAAGACCACAATCATCGTGTGCCTCAAGAAGTGAATCCGAAGTCATCACTGCGTCTTCGGACGAGCAAAGAAAGCGCAAGGAAACCGGACCGATAGAGACCAGCAAGAGTAAAAAACCTAAGGATACGTGGTCAAAGCTTGAAAGATGCCTTGAAAAGACCAAGTGTGACGATCCGAAGGAAATTACTCAACTCTTAATCAAGAAAGCCCCTCATATACTAGGTGATAAATTAAGTAAAGTGAACCGAATGCTCCTAGCACAGGAAAAAGAAATTGAAGAGTTGAAGCTAAAGCTCTCCCAACAGACCCCTGCCGATACCACACCAAAAGCCAAGCCAAAGAGGCAAAGCAACTCTGAAATTACTATTGAGGGCTGGGGCACGTTTCCAGAAGCTAAACTCAAAATGATTCCTGAGAAATACCGATCGGGCTTTCATAATGAAACGGGCTACAGGGTCTCTCTTTACTCAATGATACCAGGAGCTAAGAGTATCCCAACGCCATCAAGATACACTAGATACAAAATCTGCTTAGAAAAAGCTTGTAAATACATCGAAGAACAAAGGACCCGAAGCATCCATAAGCACAAAGCCAGATACCATCCGAACTCAGATGGTCCGAATGATCTATGGGTCGAACTCACCTCTGAAGAAGCGGAGGAAAGATATGCTGCTTGGAAAAAGCAACTCGAAAGGAAACCGAATGCAAACAGCAAGAAGCCGAAGAAGAAAACAAGTCAGACTCGTGAATTCGTATCTGACTCCAATGGCTCAAGTAGTTCATCCGAAGCTTCCGATGCTTCCTCATCTTCAGGGTCCGAAGACTCTGGGTCCGAAAGCTCCGAACCTTCAGTGGAAAAATCAAAATTAACACGCAAAGGAGGCACTTGTACCTCAACCACAACCAAGGGTAGCAATTTAAGTGATTCCAGTCTATCTGATGAACCAGAAACCTCGTCACCAAGAAAAAGAAAGTCTAGAAGCCGAACACCAAGATACTCACCGAAGTCAACGGAACTTCAACTATCACAAGCATCAACGAATCCGAACTCTCAGCCCATAGCCGAACCCTCGGATGATGAGGCCGAAGAGAAAAATGATTCTGGCGATAAGAGTGAAGAGGAAGAAGAACCCGAGACTTCAGGAGAGATCGAGATGAAAGATACACTTCGAAGACTTCGACCACTAGCTCGTACCCAAAAAGCAGTTCCCTGCCGAGTCCTCCGAAGCCAACCGAAGCCTCGGACGATTCGGACTGCTCGAATGCATCTAACTTGTCCAAGGCTTTCCCTGAACCTGACACCACAAGCCAAGACTCATGTCAAATCCCCCCAGAAAATGTACCCGTTAGCTCGAGTCAGACCTCTATTCCTGCTACACCTGGTCGCAGCCTCACCGATAATGACACTGTACCTGTCAACCTCACAACTCAAATTGAAATCACACAAGCAGGTCCGAAGTCTCCGCAGCCTTCGAAACCAGCCGTTTGGCCGGTCGTTGAAAAGCATTCGGCCAAGTCAACACTTGGTGGAAAAGGTCGTGGAAAGGCAGGACTTAGATTTGACCAAGAGGCAGCAGAAGCGCATAGAGCTGAACAAGATGCCAGGAGAACAGCAGCCGCAAGGAAGCACATTGGTAAATTAGAAAAGCAGTTAGCCGTTATCAAAAATGCCTTTGGAAAGCCACCTCGCAGAGCTACCACTTCATCCGAAGACTCCAGTGGCGAAGAATGGCAACAATCGGACGAGGAGTAAAAGAGAAATAAAAGAAATAAATAAAGAAACTAACCGAACCCTTTAAATCTTGTAATTCCTAATTATTATTAATTCTACACATAAATATATTAACCTTATATAAAATCCACTTCTACACACCCACAATTTTAATCTCGTTAATCATAAACCCATACCCTATTGTAAATAACTATATCTAGTCATCGGCCAAGACACTGTCCGAAACCACCGAAAACCGAAACCAAGTCATTGCTTATGGTAAATGGTCCGAAATCACAGAACGATAGATGGCGCCACAGCAGCAAGTTAAACGTCTCAAAAGTCGCACAATGTACCAATCATAACAGTCTCAACATTTTCTTGTGCACGTCAACTTCCGAACCCAAAACAGTCCGAACTGTACCCTTGTCCGAACATAAAAGTTTTAAGATCTGTCCGAACCCAATTTCAATATGTCGAAGTCACCTGGCAAATCTCCTGGTCACAAAAGTGCCAAGTCGAGCCCCGGGCCCACCCAAGCATCGTCACTGTCCTGCCTTGAAACCATCCTAACCGAAATCAACCAGCTATCGAATGAAAACTCGATTAAACTAAGAGGGATGATCAGCGAGTTACTAACATTGAAGGCCGGTCAATCGAATGGTTTTCAAGAAGTGAAGGCTACTATGGGGAAATACAAGGACGAACTCAAAGATGAGCTGACCTCTGTACGTGCCCAGATGAAAGAAATGTGTACACCAAGGCCAAGAAGGCCTAAATTTAAGCTTATTTGGTGCAACCGATGCCTTGATTTCCTACGAACCGAATCGGACCTTGAACGTCATGATTGTAGTAAACGTCCGAGCCAAGAAAAAGAAATGGATAAGCCCCTGTCAATATTTAAGGTCGACGAGGAAGTATACAATAGATTCACGCGATTGTGGATGGACTTCCATGAATATCGACTTAAAGCGTTGAGAGCGGACTGCGAACAGATTGAGCTAGCGGCCAAGCTGAAAGCAATGCAAGAAAGCTATAAACAGATGACATTTAAGCATGAGCCAGAGCCTCAGCCGATACAACAAGAAACCCAAGGCAAGGAGAAGAAGAGAAAGAAGAAGGACAAGGGTCAAAAAAGCAAGAAAAGAGCAAGTGAAGAAAGAGACGAAGCCGAAACCACACGGGAAGCCGAAGCCGAACCAACCGCACCCTCCTCAGCGTCGGACGCAATAACCTCGGAACCCTCGGCTCCCAAAAAACATGTAAAATAAAAAATTGTAAATTCTCCGCAATAACATCCCCATAAACATTGTCAATCCTCCGATAGCCTGCCACTACTATTACAAAAACCTCCTTTTAAACCCTCATTTTACCCGGACCGAATTGTAATCCACACATTATACTTTTAAACCCAATTTTTGTATCCGAACACATCGGAATATATAGCAGGAATCAATGAAAATGAGCGTCCGAACCCTAAAAAAAGACGCAAACCTCACCCCCAACCCATCCGATCCCAAACATGTAATCCCCCAATCAAAACTGCAAATTGTAAAAAATTCAAAAATTTTTCATTTAGTTGTGCCGCACTATCCGAACCCAATTGTAAGAAACTTTGCCGGTAACGGGCAAAGTACCAAAGTTTTCTGAAATAAACCGTGAAGGTGTCCGAGCAATCGGACACTGGAACTATTTAAAAAAAAAAAAAAAAAACAACTAACCTAACCTAACCTAACCTAACTTCTTCAACAACTAACCTAACCTAACCTAACTAACCTAACCTAACTAACCTAACCCAACCTAACCAACCAACCTAACCTAACCTAACCAACTGGCCAACCTAACCTAACCTAACCTGGCCTAACCTAACCTAACCTAACCTAACTAACCTTCAACCAACCTAACCTAACCTAACCAACCAACTTCTTCTTACAACACAACCAACCAACTGGCCAACCTAACCAACCAACCAACTGGCAACCCAACCAACCTAACCAACCTAACTGGCCAACCTAACCTAACCAACCTGGCCCAACCAACTAACCTGGCAACACAACTTCCTCCCTGGCCTAACCAACCTGGCCTAACCCAACCAACCAACCTGGCCAACTCAACAACCTGGCCTAACCCAACCAACCAACCTGGCTAACCTAACCTAACCTAACCACAACCAACTGGCCACAACCTAACCTAACCTGGCCTAACCTAACTGGCCTAACCAACCAACCTGGCCTGGCCGCCTGGCCTGGCAACCTGGCCTGGCCTGGCCTGGCCTGGCTGGCCTGGCCTAACTGGCTTCCTCTTCAGCCAACTGGCCTAACTAACCTGGCCTAACCCAACCCCTGCCTCTTCAACCTGGCCAACCAACTGGCCTGGCCTAACCTGGCCTAACCAACAACCTAACACAACCTGGCCTGGCCTGGCCTGGCCTGGCCTGGCCTGGCCTGTATAACCTGGCACAACCTGCCTCTTCACCACCAACACAACTGAACAACCAACCTCTTCAACCTAACCCCTGGCCTGGCCTAACCCTAACTTACAACCCAACCTACAACCAACCAACTAACCCAACCTAACTACAACTGGCTAACCCAACTGTACCAACCAACCTAACCTAACCTAACCTAACCACAACACAACCTAACCCCACAACCTAACCTAACCCAACCAACCAACAACCTAACCTAACTCTTCCTAACACAACCTCAACCTAACCTAACTAACCTAACCTAACCAACCTTCAACCTAACCAACAACCTAACCCAACCTAACCTAACCTAACTACAACCTAACCTAACCAACCTAACCTAACCTAACCTAACCCTAACCGATGAGACTACTATGAGACGACCAGAAACTTATATTTATAGAGCTGCAATTGTACGTAGTGTGAGTTGAAAAGTTAACTTCTGATGAGCTTGAGAATGAGAATGATTTTGTCCAGAAAGCAGAGGAGCAAATGATCAAACTGCTCTCTCAACCCTCTGTACGTTCCCTTCTTTTTGAACTAACCAAACTCAAATATCTATGAAGACCTCACCAGATTGTTGCGGGTGGTACTTCCCTCCTCTTATACCCTCTCTCAAGTGCGAGAGCAAAAGTTGTAGAAAGTCCCTCCTATCACTGCACTGTATGATTACCATATTGTTACCCATAACCCCCCACGTCGTCACTGCTCCGTGTTTGTCTCGGAATGGTGATGTGGCTGTCTTGTTAAGGACGTCTGCCACAGAAACCCGGACATGAACGTCTATCCTTGATAACGTTTGTTGGGTGGACGTGGTACGTAGCGTCCCCCTGGTATCACTGATACCGTCGGACGTCTGCCTAAAGGGTGGACGTCTGCCTAAAGGGTGGACGTGCTGCTTTATGCGTCCCTCTTAATTGGCTAATGGCTAAGTATCCGGACGTATGCTTCGAACTGGCCTGTCTGTCAAGATTGCGTACCAGATAAAGAGACAAACACGGAACAGGGACGCCCGACGTACCTATGGACGGGTGACGACGCTCACTACGTACATACGTCGTCGGACGTAACTTATTTCTTGCTCCTAATTATAATGTAAGATCCACGCACCCCATAAATGTAAGCTCCCAGAGCCGGTCTAAACGATCGGCAATGTAAAAAATTAACCAATAAGAGGTAAAATAAAGAGTTTTTATGCCCCTCAAAAAAAAAAAAAAAAAAAAAAAAAAACCTAACCTCTTCTTCCTCTTCTTCCTCTTCCTCCTCCTCCTAACCTAACCTAACCTAACCTAACCTAACCAACCGTTCCTTGATGTTGAAGAGGAAACATTGTTTTTTCTCTCTCTTCCTTTAATTAATTTTTTAATTAGTTTATTTTTATTTTTATTTTAATTTTTTAATTATTTTTGATTTTTGTGGGTCTTAGGACCATTTTAAAATTAAATTTATTAAAAAATTTTAACTGTGGTCCATTTTGTGGACATTTTTGTTTTTCGGGTATCTACCCATAGAAAAAACGTGGTTTCCACGTTTTTTCAAAATGGCCAGTCCCAATCTTCCTCCGAAACTAAAACCAACCCATTTGGTCTCAGGGCATCACAAGAGCCCAAAAAAAGTGTCCCAAGTGCTTCTGGTACCAGTGTAAACCTCTTTGGAACCCGTCACCCTTCAACACCAACATCATCTTCAACATCTTGTGAGTGGGCTGATTCAATTGAACAGCAATTGGACTTGATTTTGGCTGCTGTTACCGATACTAATACAACTATAGACCGTGTCTCTCATTCCGCAGTGATCAAAGATGGTGCTAAAGACAACGGTGAAAAGATTAAAAAGGCTGTTAATGAAATACGCTTCAAGGTCAAAACCGCTGCTGCCTCTGGTCTTGTGTCTACACCACCTTTTCAGTCCCCATCTACTAGTCCCAGAGCTAAAGCCATCATCACCAAGTTACACCACAACATAGCCGATCTGAAAGATCGCATTTCCGACCTGGAACTACAATGTGAAGATGAGAAAGCTGCCCGTATTCTAGCTGAAACCAATGCTTCTATTCTACCTGCCTCTACATCTATAGCCTCAACTGTACCTATTTGTGACCCTGTTACCGTCGATTTAACCAGTGACCTAAACAACAACAACAACAACATACACCAGTGACCCTATGATTACAAGTCTCTATACGATGTTGAGAAAAGACCAGCTCTCACCTTAAGTGGCATATTAGTTCATTGGAAAGGATCATCGACAAGGCCAGATCAACAGCCCCAAGTACCCAAATTGATGAGTTCCCACCCTTGTCCCACAGTGAAGATATCCACCCGTTAACCAACCACCACATTCAACAACAACCGTCGCCCTAGTTATAGTGGTCGTTAAGCTACCATCAGTGTCCCAAAACAACAACAACAACCGAAATAAAACAACAACAACAATAGAGTCCGAAACAACAACAATAGAAATGGTGCTAATCCTAGTCAACAACGTGTACCTTTAATTAATGATCGTGCTTTACCTGGTAAGCCTCTACCCACTGATGGCACATGCTTTGTGGTCAAGCATATCGAACCAGGTACCACCAGTGACCAGTTATTAAAAGAAATCATGGACAAAATTAGCCCAAGGAAAGTTGGTGTTACCATTGCTGCCATATTCAGATTATCAGCTGGTCGTGTGGCAATTGTGACTCTAATGGACACCGAATTGATTAAACAAGGAAAAGATACCTAATTTTGAAATTAAAAGTGTCACTAAAAGAAACCCATTAATTAGAATAGCTGGTGTTGACAAAGATGTAAACATTGAACAGCTGATTAAAGACATCGTTGAACTTAATACGGAAATCGATGGCCTAGGGGTGGAAACAATGAAACCAGCCTTCCTCAAAAGAAAGGAGATAAACGTGTTGATGCCGTTATTCTGTGATCCATTGGTTTACCAGAAACTCATCAAAGCGAAAAGAATTAAAACGGAGTTCGAAAACTGGCCGTCTACCCTACACTAATCATAAACAGTGTTATAGATGCCAAGGTTTTGGACACACAGCCGCTAAATGTAACTCAGCAGATGACAAAGATGCGATCTGTGGATACTGTTGTGAGAAGCACCGTAGTGCTTCTTGTCCTGTTAAAACTGATGAAAGTAAACACAAATGTATAACTGTGAAATACAACGAGAACGTGACAAATGCTGCACGGAAACTCAACACCAGACATCACACTTCTCCAGTTCTTGTCCTAGCAAATCGAATGAGGTCCATTGCTAACAAATGACCGAATATGGATCGAAGACCAACTAAAAAATCATCTCGCAGAAGAGATTAAGTGTTTTACAGGCTAATCTGCTCACACCTATTCCTGTTACAATTCTGCACTACAAGATGCAATAACAAAAAGCTGATATTCTTTTAATTCAGGCCACCACTTTCGAAATTAGGAAAAGTGAAGGCATCCGCTATTTTATGACACCTCATCCTAACTTGAAAGCATCATCATCATCCTAAACAAAAGGATTAACATTAACGCTGTTCAGAAAACTAACTCATATTCATCAATTGTCGATATACCTCTTTTAATCTCCGTCTTATTAATGTTTACTGTCCACCAAGGATTAAATTGGAAAATATTTTGCCTCAATACAAGTTGCTATCACCGAACACACCATCATCACCGGTGATTTTAATTCCAGGTCAATTGCCTGGGCAGACACCTCACCAATTCAGAGGACAAAACTTAGTGAATTTATCAATAAGAATTCCTTTTGTCAAATTTTCAAGTGACGAACCAACATTTCAGGTCTTCCGTGGTGGTAAAAATTTGAGAACATTGATCTCTTTGGTCACCCCAGCAGCTATATCTATGGTAAATGATTGGTCTCTCACTGAAATGGATATCGCCTCAGACCATAAACCCATCAAATTTACAATCAAAACAAACCCGGATAACTCAACAACAGCTGATATTACTACCCAAAGACCAGATGGATCTTGGATGAAATCGACTGGCCAGCCTTTGAAACAGCTATCTCGATCAGTGGTAAACACACGGATTTGGATAAACCAGCAGATGAGATTACCCTAATGATATTGATGGATTAAAGCCTTTTATATTAATACGGAAGCCTGTCTCAAAGCAGCAGGAGCGGTGGAATCAACTCAGGGTAAACTTAAACCTTTTCCATGGTGGAATGAAGAGATTGACTCACTCAGGGCCACTCTTAAGACTGCAAGGAAAGATGTTACCGATCATCACCGAGATCTCGTAAACATTTTCATAATTGGATTAACAACCTAACAAATAAAATAAAAGATCTAATCGACTCTGCAAGGAAAGCGTACTGGGCAGAATTCTTCTCTGCCAGTAAAGATACCATTTGGACCTCGTATTATAAAGTGATCAAATTTAGACGGCAATAAGATTGAAGTTGAGGACAGGTGACCAGAACCTGGCCAATTTCTTCGTCAATCACTTCTTTGCTTCACCTGATAGTACAAATTTATCCACCGATCAAAATAAATCATCTCTAACCATTGATAGCTCTAGTCATTCACAAGTTAACCAATCCTCTGTACAAAATCCATCACCATTTACAATGTCAGAATTAACTCACGCTATTAGCACATTTGGTCCCAAGAAAGCCCCTGGAAAGGATGGAATTACCATGGAAATAATAAAGAGGCTTCCTAATCCAACTCTTAACAATCTTGTACAATTTTACAACACCATCACCAAGGCATATTTCCTACAGATTTTAAAAGATCGCTTACAGTTCTCATACCAAAGCCCGGTGTATCTACCTCTCCAAAATCGTGCAGACCAATTGGTCTTCTTCCACACCTGGAAAGATACTCGAAAACTGATTCTCTTAAAGATCGATCCTTGGCTCACTAACATTATGTCTCCTCGTCAATATGGTTTCACGTGGCAAATCAACGAAGGATGCATTAGCTGTAATTGTTGATCAAATTAAATCAAATGCCAAGTCCAAACGTGCTAATTTATTAGTATCGTTTGACATTCAAGGTGCATTTGACTGCGTTGGTTGATATATTGATACCCTGGAAATAAGAGATTGTCCTCTACCTTTTCGGGCAATCTTAAATCATATCTACAAAACCGATATACTGAGCTAATTTTGGTAATTCATCAGCAACTATTAAAAATACAAGAGGTACGGTTCAAGGCTCATGTATGGGTCCTACTTTATGGAATCTCATATTGAATGAGTACCTGATATCAGTCCCAGAGTCCTCTCCCATTGTTATTGCTTACGCTGATGACATTACTATGATTATCGGCGGCAAAAGTCATATGAGGACGACTTGTCCGCCTTGGCGACCGAGCTTCTCAGGCTTGAATGGTCAGAGAAGTTCTCATTGAACTTCTCAATCAACAAAACGAAATGTGTATGGATTCCCGGAAACAATTAAATATCCCCAAACCAACTGTCAAATTGAAAGGAGAACCTCTGGACTTTGTCACATCAGTAAAGATTCTTGACTCCACCTGGACGAATCACTTAACTGGAATATACATCAACTCTACCATTGCCACAATCTCTAATACTGTTCAAAACCGGATCTTCCTTGGGTGGGAAGAGAGACTTTCGCTCCTTAGATGATCCACAATGCTGTTATATTACCAAAGATTACTTATGCTTCGAAATCTACGGCCATACCTCAAAGTTAAACAAAGAAACAATCTTAACAGTCTACACAAGATTCTTCTATACATCACAGGGCATATCGTACAACTCCGTACTCTTCATTGTGTATCATCTGTATACCTCCGCTTCTCATCACCATGGAAAAATTGACGAGAGAAGGGATGTCCTGCTGGGCGACCTCGACCTCATCTTACTTCCCAAAGACAGAGAGATTGAAAGGAAACTGGACAAACAGTTCTCAATTGTCTCGCCAAAAACAAGAACTTTGGTGGTCTAATCAGAGAAAATCAACATCACCTCCTCTCAATGTCAGACGAATCCTTGTTGTACTACACCGATGGTTCCAAAACAGAAGAAGGAGTTGGTTTTGGCTCTGTCATCTATAACTATCAAGGAAAAATCCTGGATGAGCTATGTGAGCCACTCTTCGAATACGCTAGCATATACCAGGCTGAAAGCCTAGCGCTGCTGCACACCCTTAAACGAATCCGAAAGTTTCAGAGGAAAAGCTATCATGGCGCGAACATCTATACAGACTCTGAAAGCCTTTACAAATCTATTCAATCAACTTACATGCAAGGGGAAATCATTGAAGAAGCTAAACAGCTGATTCAGGATTACCAACAAGCCGGTTTTAATGTTAAACTCTTTTGGATTAAAGCTCACGTTGATTACCCTGGTAATGAACATGCAGACTTGCTTGCAAAGAAGGCTACCAAATCACACAAGAAAATCAAATATGAAATGGTACCCAGATCATATGTTAAGAAATGCATTCGTAACCAATTCCACATCAAATATTCTGAATGGTATCATGAACTAAAATCCAAAAGCTTTCTAGCTGATAATCTATCCCCTGGCTGGATGGACTCGGCTGGATTAGACTTGGAGAAACACACCATCTGGTTTCTCACTGGACATGGACCATCAAAACAATATCTTTAAAAGTGATCTCGGATCCAAACTGCCTCTGTCAACAGGATATCGGAACCTTTACGCACTATGCCACCGAATGTGACATCTTAAGAAGAAAGAACGAAGTTAACCTCTCAATTTAACCTTTGTGAAGACCATTTCATTGGAGCCATAAACTTCTGTTTAACATCATCACAAGTTACTGATCTCAATACTATTTGTCATCAGATTATCCGTAAGTTGATTTCACTCAATAATCGCGATGGCTAAATACGATCTCCAGCACAAGATGCAATCAACTCGGGAACGGTTTTTTAAGCATTTTAACCATTTACTTTTATCATTACTTCTCTTTGAACAATTACTGAATGTAAGAGTGCCAGTCAATCACATAAATCATCAGCGTAGCTTAGTTTACATGCTTCGCGCCTTTAGCTTCATTTTATTTGTCGCCACGATCGCCTCAGTCACCTCAGTCGTTCAAAGTCGGTCAGTCGCCCGTCGCCTGACCACCTGCCATCCTACACAAAACGCATGCGCCAACTTGAACTCACATGTTCTCGGGTTTCAATCAACTGTTGCTCTTATCCTTTTCCTCATTTGTCTTCCATTTTCAAATGATCTTTTGCCCTGATCACTCATTAATCTTTTATATGAAACCTTTAATAGCTTTAACTTGTGTAATCATCCTCATTGTTTCATCATTCCTTCCATCTAACCTTCATTGTTATCCTTAAACTACCTCAAGTTCAAAGTAATTCAGTTTATCTTATCCACCTACAAACCAATCAACATTTAAAATCTCTCAACTACTATGGAAGATATACCTGTTTTAACTCTCAAACCACCGAATTTTCACAAGTGCTACTTTTAATAAGGTAGATGAAGTTAATTCAGTGAAAGGTGACACCTTATCTTCAGTCAGCTCTGCTATTGAACAAATACCTGACATTGGCTTGAGTCAAGAACAAGGTGTAGTTGAATTCCTCTCGGAATCACCGAATCAAGCCACTCCATCTACCTCATCAAGTGCTACTTTGACATCTCCAGTAAAAACAAGCCAGGAAACTAGTGATAGTGACAATAGACCCTCTACCTCAGCTGCCACCATTGAGCCGATTCAATGTGCTACAGCAGAGATTTTACCTGAACGTTCAACGCCAACAGACTCAGCAAGCCAATTGTCTCCAAGTCTTAGATTTCCTATTCCAGCCAAGATTATAACTGCCAATTTCTCTGGTGTTCCCTCTAATTCTGATGCTCAAGTTAATCTGGAAGACTCTGACGTCCCTCAGCTTCTGGTTATTCCTCAATACATTGAAACAATGGGCACAGAGAACATTAATAGAATCGCCAGTATCCTGACAGAGTCGGTTAAGGAACAAATCAAGACCATTTTGAAACCAGTTCCTGAAAGAGAAGGCGTCGATACAGCAACTCAAAGTAACATCTTTGATCTTCTGGATGTCGACCCGAAAGAAACGGATAAATATGGACCTTTGGATCTAATTGCTGCCAATATTCCTTCCAGTCTACATTATACCTTTGAAAGAGTGAGAAGTGTTTCCTTAGATCTGGCCGCGGTCGTGAAGACCATTTACTACCAGAACACCAGAAAGGAAACTCCTATGTCAACTGATGAATCAAGAATTCTTGATAAAGCTCTCATTCTAGCTTCTACAGTGGAGAATAGTTTCAAGGGAAACTTGGTTAATTTCCTTTCAGAACCAAAATCGGTTCTTCTTACCCGAGCTCATGAAGCTTCATCAGCTATTCTCTCGGAAGGTAAACCAAGTGAATCATCGCAGTCAAGCCATACAAGTAGCTCATCAACAACAACTGAATCAACTGTGAATCCCACAAGCCAGAGCAACAATTAACCCAAACTGAAAATAAAATAAACCTGAATCCTTGCCCCTCAGTCGCCTAAATGACTAACCAAAGTCAGTCGCCTAATCAAGTTCCCTCTCAGTCGCCTGAGAAACCTAAGCGTCGCCTGATTGACCAGGTACTTGAACGAGAAAAGCTTCTCAGTATCAAGAAAAAGCGTGAAGGTACAGGTAATGCCGCTTATAAATTCGTAGCCAAAGTTAGACCCAAAATCCCCAAACCCCCTCTTATTAACAAACATGCTATCAGTAAACCACATATTATGGATATTCCAACTGATCTTGACTCAAGTGATCCATCTACTGACACCGAATATAAGCCCAGCAAATCCAAGCATCGAAAAGCCCCTGAAAGTCAAAGGAAAACCAAAGAACCAGTTAAGACCATTGATACTTCACCAGAGGATAGCGAAGAGGAAACCCTAATTGGACCAGATGCTGATCGTGAAGAATCAGATGTTGAATCAACTCGTTCGAAGGATGATGATGGTGAAATAGACGTGGTCAACTCTGAGAAAGACGAAGAATCGGAGATGGAGGATGCTGACAAGAATCGGACTCTGATAATTCAGACGATGAATCTAAGGTGCCAGTGTCTGAAAGAACCCTTCATCGTCTTCTGAAGAGTCTGAATTGGAAAGAGAGGTCAAGATGGTGAAACCACCATAGACAAAAGGAAAGATTCAAATAAGAAAGTGAAAACCATCCATCGAGATTCCTCCCCTGAGCCATCGAAGAGCAAATCTGCTAAGATCAAAGCAAAAACTCGCTTAACCGTTGCTCGGATGTGCGCTATCGAATACTGTCAATATGTTGAACTTGGTACCTCTGGTCGAAACTTTACCGATCATTACCTCAAGTACCACAGTGCTGAGGAAGGTAGAGTAGACCCAAGGTACAGCTCCGTTGAGCTACCAACAGATGAATACGAACTTCGCAAGAACGTAAGATGGTTAAAGATTACCAAACTTGTTCGTATCTTAAGAGATAGACTTGGTAAATCAGCTGATCCTGAACTTGTTCATAAAAACATTAAGGCAATTCAGAAGAAAATCGGGTCCATGGACGATAAGTATCAAATCAATGAGCTTCTATGGTCCCCAATAAAAATCAATCCTGTTAAGAAACGTAAACGCACTCCTGAACCCGCACCAAAATCATCTACTTCTAAAAAAGTCAAGAAATCTTCTATTGACCTACCTGAACCATCGATCTCAAACAGCTCTCCTAAGGTAAAAAGTAAATCGGTGATTAAGCTCAAGTCACCAACCAAGGAACCACTGCCAAAGAGATCATCAACACCCGTTAAACAATCATCATCATCCGTTACCACCAAATACATTGAGAAGTCAAAGAAAAATTGAATCTCTTAACCTTCAAATATGCCAATCAACCTTACCTTCCCTGTAATTCACAAAATTTTGTTAATCAATCCTTAACTCATCAAATCCCAAATCTGTATCCCCCCTTTTTGCTAAAATGTTAAAACAGTTGATTGAAACCAAAGCGCTTCCCCTTATCAGTATACTTAATTAAGAATATGCTTCGCGTTTAAGATTGACTGGCACTCAGAGGCAGAACATCGCCCATAATTAAAATATTTTGATAAATTACAAATTGTAATTTATTAGTAAGACTTGCCAGTCTATTTACCGTCATATCATCCAGTAACCACCTCAGTCGCCTAACCGACTGACCAAATCTTAAGTTCAAATCGAACTTTTAATCTGATCATCACTACGCATGCGCTCATAAAACACATGTTTTGAAATGAAAACCCTCCATTTCCTGTACCTTCATTTCCTAACACGCCTTTTTAGAGTCACCATCTTTTAAATCATTTCCCAATTCAATTTAATTAGTTACCTTCTTAGTGATTGAAAGTTTTTAAATCAATTGAAATGAAAAATTGTGAATACAATAGTCTTCCTCACATCAAAGGGAATTTTAAATGTCCTCAAAGTGAAATAATCACCGTAATGAAGGCAGTTGAAGCCCTCATGAAAATTAAAACTGTGAAAAGTAAAGGTGAACCAAGCTCAGCTTATGGTAAACCAGTAATTGTCCGTGATCCCAACTTTAAATCCGCTGCTATTGAAAAGATGAACATTGCTGCGAAAAACATGGCTAAGACAATCATCGCTAGTGTTGACGATGAATTCATGGAACTCAATCGAGCAATTGCTGAGAAATCCAAATCAGAAGCCCGTGGTAAAGCTACCAAATCAATTATGAAGGTTCCCCCTGTGGATCTACTTCACAAGATGATGGAAATTAATCCGGTGGTTAAACAACGTGATCAATGGGAGATATTGAAATACTCAATTAGAAACCTTTGTATCATCTGTAATGATTTGGTCAATACAATTATGGTCAATGCTAGTAAAACCAAAGTAATGTCGGTGGATCCATATTACTTGGCTTCCTTATGCCATGTAATCAAATCAACGGAGAGTCTCTTCAGACCGAACGTTGAGACACCAGCCATTGATGGATTCCTGAAAATTTACAAGCCACCAAAATCGGATATCTCATCCAAATTATCTAATCAGCAACCAGTTACACCCCCTGTTAAGCCGAATAAGACAATTCGAAAGAGTCCTCGTGTCGCAAAAACCAAAAGACTCACAACAAGACTATTTGATTAACTGAATTGTGTGAAAGGAGTTCAGAACTCAATCTTTATTCCTCTTCAATCTTTTGTTTACCTCTTGTATTCCAGGGCCTATTTATTCAAGCGATAAATTTACCTCACCCTTATCCCAATTATCAATTTCAACCTCTCAATATATTCAATATACTCCGCTACCCAACAATTATATTATACAGCAAGTCAATCATCGGTTATACGACTTTTGCTGTTCTTATAACCTCAATATATATACACCCATTTGAATTATTTATTCATCTCCGCGCCAGCGTATGTGATGATCAGAAATTGTATTAGGTCCTCAGGCAAATTCAGTCAAGTCGCCAAATCAGTCAATGACTGACCGACTGACTGACTGACTGACTGACCAACCAACTGTACTCATCATAGTCAATCAATTAACCCAATTGTCACCCTATAAGGGGACATATTAAAAACTGGCAATATCTTACTAATAAAATTTTCATTAACCTGATCACAAAATTTTATCAATTTTTATTATTATTATTATTATTCTATTAACTTTTATTTTTATTTATTCATTTTTAAAATTGTTATTTTTAACACCTGGGCGTCCTAGTCAGTCGCCCAGTTTTAACAATTTTAATTAACTTTTATTAACCCCTTTTTAATAGGCGTGGTGACTGACATAACACAGTCCCACGCCTAGGCTGCATAAAACTTATCCCTCCCACCATCAAAACGCCAAGTCGCCGGTACTGCGTTACCACCTTCCCAGGCGACTTGGCAGAAATTCTGTTATTTGATTCATCCCTATCCCCTCAGTCATGTTTACTTTTAATTTTTAATTTTTCTGTTATTGTTTTTATTTTAATTTTTGTAAACATTTTTAATAATTATTTTATAATTTTCTCAGCTGACCCAACATTGTAAACCCAGTCCAGTCGAACTGGCCCTAGGCGACTGATGACTGACCAGGCTCTCCCTAGTCATATGACTTAGGCATCCTGCTCAGTCAGCCTAGGCGCCTTGACTGGACTGGGTATAAGGTAATCAGCACATGAATCAAATAACCATATTCATGTATATTTTAAATCAGAATTTCTTCAATAAAGAGTTTTATGCACCTTAAAAAATAAAAAAAAAAAAAAAAAAACCTAACCTAACCTAACCTAACCTAACCCTTCCCTAACCTAACCTAACCTAACCTAACTAACCTAACCTAACTTCTTCTTCTAACCTAACCTAACCTAACCCCTTCTTCTTCTTAACCTAACCTAACCTAACCTAACCTAACCTAACCTAACCTAACTTCTTAACCTAACTAACCTAACCTAACCTAACCTAACTTCCAACCGTTCCTTGATGTTGAAGAGAAACATTGTTTTTCTCTCTTCCTTTAATTAATTTTTAATTAGTTTATTTTTATTTTATTTTAATTTTTAATTATTTTTGATTTTGTGGGTCTTAGGACCATTTTAAAATTAAATTTATTAAAAAATTTTAACTGTGGTCCATTTTGTGGACATTTTTGTTTTTCGGGTATCTACCCATAGAAAAAACGTGGTTTCCACGTTTTTTCAAAAATGGCCCCCGGTCCCAATCTTCCTCCACCCAAAACTAAAACCAACCCATTTGGTCTCAGGGCATCACAAGAGCCCAAAAAAAGTGTCCCAAGTGCTTCTGGTACCAGTGTAAACCTCTTTGGAACCCGTCACCCTTCAACACCAACATCATCTTCAACATCTTGTGAGTGGGCTGATTCAATTGAACAGCAATTGGACTTGATTTTGGCTGCTGTTACCGATACTAATACAACTATAGACCGTGTCTCTCATTCCGCAGTGATCAAAGATGGTGCTAAAGACAACGGTGAAAAGATTAAAAAGGCTGTTAATGAAATACGCTTCAAGGTCAAAACCGCTGCTGCCTCTGGTCTTGTGTCTACACCACCTTTTCAGTCCCCATCTACTAGTCCCAGAGCTAAAGCCATCATCACCAAGTTACACCACAACATAGCCGATCTGAAAGATCGCATTTCCGACCTGGAACTACAATGTGAAGATGAGAAAGCTGCCCGTATTCTAGCTGAAACCAATGCTTCTATTCTACCTGCCTCTACATCTATAGCCTCAACTGTACCTATTTGTGACCCTGTTACCGTCGATTTAACCAGTGACCCTAAACAACAACAACAACAACATACAACCAGTGACCCTATTGATTACAAGTCTCTATACGATGTTGAGAGAAAGACCAGCTCTCACCTTAAGTGGCATATTAGTTCATTGGAAAGGATCATCGACAAGGCCAGATCAACAGCCCCAAGTACCCAAATTGATGAGTTCCCACCCTTGTCCCACAGTGAAGATATCCCACCCGTTAACCAACCACCACAATTCAACAACAACCGTCGCCCTAGTTATAGTGGTCGTGTTAAGCTACCATCAGTGTCCCAAAACAACAACAACAACCGAAATAAAAACAACAACAACAATAGAGTCCGAAACAACAACAATAGAAATGGTGCTAATCCTAGTCAACAACGTGTACCTTTAATTAATGATCGTGCTTTACCTGGTAAGCCTCTACCCACTGATGGCACATGCTTTGTGGTCAAGCATATCGAACCAGGTACCACCAGTGACCAGTTATTAAAAGAAATCATGGACAAAATTAGCCCAAGGAAAGTTGGTGTTACCATTGCTGCCATATTCAGATTATCAGCTGGTCGTGTGGCAATTACCTGTGACTCTCTAATGGACACCGAATTGATTAAACAAGAGGTGGAAAAGATACCTAATTTTGAAATTAAAAGTGTCACTAAAAGAAACCCATTAATTAGAATAGCTGGTGTTGACAAAGATGTAAACATTGAACAGCTGATTAAAGACATCGTTGAACTTAATACGGAAATCGATGGCCTAGGGGTGGAAACAATGAAACCAGCCTTCCTCAAAAAGAAAGGAGATAAACGTGTTGATGCCGTTATTGTCTGTGATCCATTGGTTTACCAGAAACTCATCAAAGCGAAAAGAATTAAAACGGAGTTCCGAAAACTGGCCGTCTACCCCTACACTAATCATAAACAGTGTTATAGATGCCAAGGTTTTGGACACACAGCCGCTAAATGTAACTCAGCAGATGACAAAGATGCGATCTGTGGATACTGTTGTGAGAAGCACCGTAGTGCTTCTTGTCCTGTTAAAACTGATGAAAGTAAACACAAATGTATTAACTGTGTGAAATACAACGAGAACGTGACAAATGCTGCACGGAAACTCAACACCAGACATCACACCTTCTCCAGTTCTTGTCCTGTAGCAAATCGAATGAGGTCCATTGCTAAGCAAATGACCGAATATGGATCGAAGACCAACTAAAGGAAATCATCTCGCGAAGAGATTAAGTGTTTTACAGGCTAATTCTGCTCACACCTATTCCTGTTACAATTCTGCACTACAAGATGCAATAACCCAAAAAGCTGATATTCTTTTAATTCAGGAGCCACCACCGCGTTTCGAAATTAGGAAAAGTGAAGGCATCCGCTATTTTTATGACACCTCATCAACTAACCCCGAAAGCATCATCATCATCCTAAACAAAAGGATTAACATTAACGCTGTTCAGAAAACTAACTCATATTCATCAATTGTCGATATACCCTCTTTTAATCTCCGTCTTATTAATGTTTACTGTCCACCAAGGATTAAATTGGAAAATATTTTGCCCTCAATACAAGTTGCTATCACCGAACACACCATCATCACCGGTGATTTTAATTCCAGGTCAATTGCCTGGGCAGACACTCTCACCAATTCCAGAGGACAAAAACTTAGTGAATTTATCAATAAGAATTCCCTTTTTGTCAAATTTTCAAGTGACGAACCAACATTTCAGGTCTTCCGTGGTGGTAAAAAATTTGAGAGCAACATTGATCTCTCTTTGGTCACCCCAGCAGCTATATCTATGGTAAATGATTGGTCTCTCACTGAAATGGATATCGCCTCAGACCATAAACCCATCAAATTTACAATCAAAACAAACCCGGATAACTCAACAACAGCTGATATTACTACCCAAAGAACCAGATGGATCTTGGATGAAATCGACTGGCCAGCCTTTGAAACAGCTATCTCGATCAGTGGTAAACACTACCCGGATTTGGATAAACCAGCAGATGAGATTACCCCTAATGATATTGATCAATGGATTAAAGCCTTTTATATTAATACGGAAGCCTGTCTCAAAGCAGCAGGAGCGGTGGAATCAACTCAGGGTAAACTTAAACCTTTTCCATGGTGGAATGAAGAGATTGACTCACTCAGGGCCACTCTTAAGACTGCAAGGAAAAGATGTTACCGATCATCACCGAGATCTCGTAAACATTTTCATAATTGGATTAACAACCTAACAAATAAAATAAAAGATCTAATCGACTCTGCAAGGAAAGCGTACTGGGCAGAATTCTTCTCTCAAGCCAGTAAAGATACCATTTGGACCTCGTATTATAAAGTGATCAAATCTAGACACAAAGCAGCTTTAACCAATAAGATTGAAGTTGAGGACCAAATTATTACAGGTGACCAGAACCTGGCCAATTTCTTCGTCAATCACTTCTTTGCTTCACCTGATAGTACAAATTTATCCACCGATCAAAATAAATCATCTCTAACCATTGATAGCTCTAGTCATTCACAAGTTAACCAATCCTCTGTACAAAATCCATCACCATTTACAATGTCAGAATTAACTCACGCTATTAGCACATTTGGTCCCAAGAAAGCCCCTGGAAAGGATGGAATTACCATGGAAATAATAAAGAGGCTTCCTAATCCAACTCTTAACAATCTTGTACAATTTTACAACACCTGTATCACCAAGGCATATTTCCCTACAGATTTTAAAAGATCGCTTACAGTTCTCATACCAAAGCCCGGTGTATCTACCACCTCTCCAAAATCGTGCAGACCAATTGGTCTTCTTCCACACCTTGGAAAGATACTCGAAAAACTGATTCTCTTAAAGATCGATCCTTGGCTCACTAACATTATGTCTCCTCGTCAATATGGTTTCACACGTGGCAAATCAACGAAGGATGCATTAGCTGTAATTGTTGATCAAATTAAATCAAATGCCAAGTCCAAACGTGCTAATTTATTAGTATCGTTTGACATTCAAGGTGCATTTGACTGCGTTGGTTGGAACGATATATTGGATACCCTGGAAATAAGAGATTGTCCTCTACCTTTTCGGGCAATCCTTAAATCATATCTACAAAACCGATATACTGAGCTAATTTTTGGTAATTCATCAGCAACTATTAAAAATACAAGAGGTACGGTTCAAGGCTCATGTATGGGTCCTACTTTATGGAATCTCATATTGAATGAGTACCTGATATCAGTCCCAGAGTCCTCTCCCATTAATGTTATTGCTTACGCTGATGACATTACTATGATTATCGGCGTCGGCAAAAAGTCATATGAGGACGACTTGTCCGCCTTGGCGACCGAGCTTCTCAGGCTTGAACAATGGTCAGAGAAGTTCTCATTGAACTTCTCAATCAACAAAACGAAATGTGTATGGATTCCCGGGAAACAATTAAATATCCCCAAACCAACTGTCAAATTGAAAGGAGAACCTCTGGACTTTGTCACATCAGTAAAGATTCTTGGACTCCACCTGGACGAATCACTTAACTGGAATATACACATCAACTCTACCATTGCCACAATCTCTAATATGCTGTTCAAAACCGGATCTTCCCTTGGGTGGCCAAGACCGAGACTTTCGCTCCTTAAGATGATCCACAATGCTGTTATATTACCAAAGATTACTTATGCTTCGGAAATCTACGGGCCATACCTCAAAGTTAAACAAAGAAACAATCTTAACAGTCTACACCGGAAGATTCTTCTATACATCACAGGGGCATATCGTACAACTCCGTACTCTTCATTGTGTATCATCTGTGATATACCTCCGCTTCTCATCACCATGGAAAAATTGACGAGAGAAAGGGATGTCCTGCTGGGCGACCTCGACCTCATCTTACTTCCCAAAGACAGAGAGATTGAAAGGAAACTGGACAAACAGTTCTCAGCCAATTGTCTCGCCAAAAACAAGAACTTTGGTGGTCTAATCAGAGAAAATCAACATCACCTCCTCTCAATGTCAGACGAATCCTTGTTGTACTGCTACACCGATGGTTCCAAAACAGAAGAAGGAGTTGGTTTTGGCTCTGTCATCTATAACTATCAAGGAAAAATCCTGGATGAGCTATGTGAGCCACTCTTCGAATACGCTAGCATATACCAGGCTGAAAGCCTAGCGCTGCTGCACACCCTTAAACGAATCCGAAAGTTTCAGAGGAAAAGCTATCATGGCGCGAACATCTATACAGACTCTGAAAGCCTTTACAAATCTATTCAATCAACTTACATGCAAGGGGAAATCATTGAAGAAGCTAAACAGCTGATTCAGGATTACCAACAAGCCGGTTTTAATGTTAAACTCTTTTGGATTAAAGCTCACGTTGATTACCCTGGTAATGAACATGCAGACTTGCTTGCAAAGAAGGCTACCAAATCACACAAGAAAATCAAATATGAAATGGTACCCAGATCATATGTTAAGAAATGCATTCGTAACCAATTCCACATCAAATATTCTGAATGGTATCATGAACTAAAATCCAAAAGCTTTCTAGCTGATAATCTATCCCCTGGCTGGATGGACTCGGCTGGATTAGACTTGGAGAAACACACCATCTGGTTTCTCACTGGACATGGACCATCAAAACAATATCTTTATCGCTTTAAAGTGATCTCGGATCCAAACTGCCTCTGTCAACAGGATATCGGAACCTTTACGCACTATGCCACCGAATGTGACATCTTAAGAGAAGAAAGAACGAAGTTAACCTCTCAATTTAACCTTTGTGAAGACCATTTCATTGGAGCCATAAACTTCTGTTTAACATCATCACAAGTTACTGATCTCAATACTATTTGTCATCAGATTATCCGTAAGTTGATTTCACTCAATAATCGCGATGGCTAAATACGATCTCCAGCACAAGATGCAATCAACTCGGGAACGGTTTTTTAAGCATTTTAACCATTTACTTTTATCATTACTTCTCTTTGAACAATTACTGAATGTAAGAGTGCCAGTCAATCACATAAATCATCAGCGTAGCTTAGTTTACATGCTTCGCGCCTTTAGCTTCATTTTATTTGTCGCCACGATCGCCTCAGTCACCTCAGTCGTTCAAAGTCGGTCAGTCGCCCGGTCGCCTGACCACCTGCCATCCCTACACAAAAACGCATGCGCCAACTTGAACTCACATGTTCTCGGGTTTCAATCAACTGTTGCTCTTTCCTTTTCCTCATTTGTCTTTACCATTTTCAAATGATCTTTTGCCCTGATCACTCATTAATCTTTTATATGAAACCTTTAATAGCTTTAACTTGTGTAATCATCCTCATTGTTTCATCATTCCTTCCTCTCCATCTAACCTTCATTGTTATCCTTAAACTACCTCAAGTTCAAAGTAATTCAGTTTATCTTATCCACCCTACAAACCAATCAACATTTAAAAATCTCTCAACTACTATGGAAGATATACCTGTTTTTAACTCTCAAACCACCGAATTTTCACCAAGTGCTACTTTTAATAAGGTAGATGAAGTTAATTCAGTGAAAGGTGACACCTTATCTTCAGTCAGCTCTGCTATTGAACAAATACCTGACATTGGCTTGAGTCAAGAACAGGTGTAGTTGAATTCCTCTCGGAATCACCGAATCAAGCCACTCCATCTACCTCATCAAGTGCTACTTTGACATCTCCAGTAAAAACAAGCCAGGAAACTAGTGATAGTGACAATAGACCCTCTACCTCAGCTGCCACCATTGAGCCGATTCAATGTGCTACAGCAGAGATTTTACCTGAACGTTCAACGCCAACAGACTCAGCAAGCCAATTGTCTCCAAGTCTTAGATTTCCTATTCCAGCCAAGATTATAACTGCCAATTTCTCTGGTGTTCCCTCTAATTCTGATGCTCAAGTTAATCTGGAAGACTCTGACGTCCCTCAGCTGGTTATTCCTCAATACATTGAAACAATGGGCACAGAGAACATTAATAGAATCGCCAGTATCCTGACAGAGTCGGTTAAGGAACAAATCAAGACCATTTTGAAACCAGTTCCTGAAAGAAGGCGTCGATACAGCAACTCAAAGTAACATCTTTGATCTTCTGGATGTCGACCCGAAAGAAACGGATAAATATGGACCTTTGGATCTAATTGCTGCCAATATTCCTTCCAGTCTACATTATACCTTTGAAAGAGTGAGAAGTGTTTCCCTAGATCTGGCCGCGGTCGTGAAGACCATTTACTACCAGAACACCAGAAAGGAAACTCCTATGTCAACTGATGAATCAAGAATTCTTGATAAAGCTCTCATTCTAGCTTCTACAGTGGAGAATAGTTTCAAGGGAAACTTGGTTAATTTCCTTTCAGAACCAAAATCGGTTCTTCTTACCCGAGCTCATGAAGCTTCATCAGCTATTCTCTCGGAAGGTAAACCAAGTGAATCATCGCAGTCAAGCCATACAAGTAGCTCATCAACAACAACTGAATCAACTGTGAATCCCACCAAGCCAGAGCAACAATTAACCCAAACTGAAAATAAAAATAAACCTGAATCCTTGCCCCCTCAGTCGCCTAAGCCAATGACTAACCAAAGTCAGTCGCCTAATCAAGTTCCCTCTCAGTCGCCTGAGAAACCTAAGCGTCGCCTGATTGACCAGGTACTTGAACGAGAAAAGCTTCTCAGTATCAAGAAAAAGCGTGAAGGTACAGGTAATGCCGCTTATAAATTCGTAGCCAAAGTTAGACCCAAAATCCCCAAACCCCCTCTTATTAACAAACATGCTATCAGTAAACCACATATTATGGATATTCCAACTGATCTTGACTCAAGTGATCCATCTACTGACACCGAATATAAGCCCAGCAAATCCAAGCATCGAAAAGCCCCTGAAAGTCAAAGGAAAACCAAAGAACCAGTTAAGACCATTGATACTTCACCAGAGGATAGCGAAGAGGAAACCCTAATTGGACCAGATGCTGATCGTGAAGAATCAGATGTTGAATCAACTCGTTCGAAGGATGATGATGGTGAAATAGACGTGGTCAACTCTGAGAAAGACGAAGAATCGGAGATGGAGGATGCTGACCAAGAATCGGACTCTGATAATTCAGACGATGAATCTAAGGTGCCAGTGTCTGAAAGAACCCTTTCATCGTCTTCTGAAGAGTCTGAATTGGAAAGAGAGGTCAAGATGGTGGAAACCATTAGACGAAAAGGGAAAGATTCAAATAAGAAAGTGAAAACCATCCATCGAGATTCCTCCCCTGAGCCATCGAAGAGCAAATCTGCTAAGATCAAAGCAAAAACTCGCTTAACCGTTGCTCGGATGTGCGCTATCGAATACTGTCAATATGTTGAACTTGGTACCTCTGGTCGAAACTTTACCGATCATTACCTCAAGTACCACAGTGCTGAGGAAGGTAGAGTAGACCCAAGGTACAGCTCCGTTGAGCTACCAACAGATGAATACGAACTTCGCAAGAACGTAAGATGGTTAAAGATTACCAAACTTGTTCGTATCTTAAGAGATAGACTTGGTAAATCAGCTGATCCTGAACTTGTTCATAAAAACATTAAGGCAATTCAGAAGAAAATCGGGTCCATGGACGATAAGTATCAAATCAATGAGCTTCTATGGTCCCCAATAAAAATCAATCCTGTTAAGAAACGTAAACACTCCTGAACCCGCACCAAAATCATCTACTTCTAAAAAAGTCAAGAAATCTTCTATTGACCTACCTGAACCATCGATCTCAAACAGCTCTCCTAAGGTAAAAAGTAAATCGGTGATTAAGCTCAAGTCACCAACCAAGGAACCACTGCCAAAGAGATCATCAACACCCGTTAAACAATCATCATCATCCGTTACCACCAAATACATTGAGAAGTCAAAGAAAAATTGAATCTCTTAACCTTCAAATATGCCAATCAACCTTACCTTCCCTGTAATTCACAAAATTTTGTTAATCAATCCTTAACTCATCAAATCCCAAATCTGTATCGCCCCTTTTTGCTAAAATGTTAAAACAGTTGATTGAAACCAAAGCGCTTCCCCTTATCAGTATACTTAATTAAGAATATGCTTCGCGTTTAAGATTGACTGGCACTCAGAGGGCAGAACATCGCCCAGCAATTAAAATATTTTGATAAATTACAAATTGTAATTTATTAGTAAGACTTGCCAGTCTATTTACCGTCATATCATCCAGTAACCACCTCAGTCGCCTAACCGACTGACCAAATCTTAAGTTCAAATCGAACTTTTAATCTGATCATCACTACGCATGCGCTCATAAAACACATGTTTTGAAATGAAAACCCTCCATGTACCTTCATTTCCTAACACGCCTTTTAGAGTCACCATCTTTTAAATCATTTCCCAATTCAATTTAATTAGTTACCTTCTTAGTGATTGAAAGTTTTAAATCAATTGAAAAAAATTGTGAATACAATAGTCTTCCTCATCAAAGGAATTTTAAATGTCCTCAAAGTGAAATAATCACATGAAGGCAGTTGAAGCCCTCATGAAAATTAAAACTGTGAAAAGTAAAGGTGAACCAAGCTCAGCTTATGGTAAACCAGTAATTGTCCGTGATCCCAACTTTAAATTGCTATTGAAAAGATGAACATTGCTGAAAACATGGCTAAGACAATCATCGCTAGTGTTGACGATGAATTCATGGAACTCAATCGAGCAATTGCTGAGAAATCCAAATCAGAAGCCCGTGGTAAAGCTACCAAATCAATTATGAAGGTTCCCCCTGTGGATCTACTTCACAAGATGATGGAAATTAATCCGGTGGTTAAACAACGTGATCAATGGGAGATATTGAAATACTCAATTAGAAACCTTTGTATCATCTGTAATGATTTGGTCAATACAATTATGGTCAATGCTAGTAAAACCAAAGTAATGTCGGTGGATCCATATTACTTGGCTTCCTTATGCCATGTAATCAAATCAACGGAGAGTCTCTTCAGACCGAACGTTGAGACACCAGCCATTGATGGATTCCTGAAAATTTACAAGCCACCAAAATCGGATATCTCATCCAAATTATCTAATCAGCAACCAGTTACACCCCCTGTTAAGCCGAATAAGACAATTCGAAGAGTCCTCGTGTCGCAAAACCAAAAGACTCACAACAAGACTATTTGATTAACTGAATTGTGTGAAAGGAGTTCAGAACTCAATCTTTATTCCTCTTCAATCTTTTGTTTACCTCTTGTATTCCAGGGCCTATTTATTCAAGCGATAAATTTACCTCACCCTTATCCCAATTATCAATTTCAACCTCTCAATATATTCAATATACTCCGCTACCCAACAATTATATTATACAGCAAGTCAATCATCGGTTATACGACTTTTGCTGTTCTTATAACCTCACAAGGGAACTTCATGAAGTGTCAAATCGATAATGACCGGAAAACCAGTTTTTTGGAAACGGCGTGAGAAATTATGCGGGCCATTTTTATTCTGGCCTGCCACAACCCGGTAGTTTCCGAGAAAACTGGCCTGAAAGATTGCGATTACGGGCTGTTGTGGATCATAGTATTGTGAAAAATGTAAATATGCAAGCAACTTCTTCGAGTTGTCCGTGAATGATTTGTGTGAGCTACCGACCGTGACGTTGGATATTGTGAGAATGGATGAATTGCAAGCCTATTTTTTACTACTAACAACTCAAAAATCGTGTGCTAGAGACCGTAAGATTGGAGAATGCACAAGGATACCGTTCGTACGTGAACAGAAAACCTTTTGGTTGACTACTAACAAAGCAAAAATTGTATGCTAGAGACCGTGAGATTAGGTAATACACAGGGATACCAATCGTACGTTAACAGAAACCATTTGATTGACTACTAACAAAGCAAAAATTGTATGCTATAGACCGTTAGATTAGGAGATGCACAAGTATACCAATCGAACGTGAAACGAAACCCTTTGATTGACTATTGACAAAGCAGAAATCGTATGCTAGAGACCGTGAGATCCTGTACTTCACAAGTATATCAATCGAACGTGAAGAGAAACCCTTTGATTGACTATTGACAAAGCAGAAATTGTATGCTAGAGACCGTGAGATTCTGTACTGCACAAGGATGCCAATCGAACGTGAAGAGAAACCCTTTGATTGACTATTGACAAAAAGGAAATTGTATGCTAGAGACCGTGAGATTCTGTACTGCACAAGGATGCCAATCGAACGTGAAGAGAAACCCTTTGATTGACTATTGACAAAGCAAAAATTGTATGCTAGAGACCGTGAGATTCTGTACTGCACAAGGATGCCAATCGAACGTGAAGAGAAACCGATTGACTATTGACAAAAATTGTATGCTAGAGACCGTGAGATTCTACTGCATAAGGATACCAATCGAACGTGAAGAGAAACCCTTTGATTGACTATTGACAAAGCAGAAATTGTATGCTAGAGACCGTGAGATTCTGTACTGCACAAGGATGCCAATCGAACGTGAAGAGAAACCCTTTGATTGACTATTGACAAAGCAGAAATTGTATGCTAGAGACCGTGAGATTCTGTACTGCACAAGGATGCCAATCGAACGTGAAGAGAAACCCTTTGATTGACTATTGACAAAAAGGAAATTGTATGCTAGAGACCGTGAGATTCTGTACTGCATAAGGATACCAATCGAACGTGAAGAGAAACCCTTTGATTGACTATTGACAAAGCAGAAATTGTATGCTAGAGACCGTGAGATTCTGTACTGCACAAGGATGCCAATCGAACGTGAAGAGAAAACCTTTGATTGACTATTGACAAAGCAGAAATTGTATGCTAGAGACCGTGAGATTCTGTACTGCATAAGGATACCAATCGAACGTGAAGAGAAACCCTTTGATTGACTATTGACAAAAAGGAAATTGTATGCTAGAGACCGTGAGTTTCTTTACTGCACAAGTATATCAATCGAACGTGAAGAGAAACCCTTTGATTGACTATTGACAAAGCAAAAATTGTATGCTAGAGACCGTGAGATTCTGTACTGCACAAGGATGCCAATCGAACGTGAAGAGAAACCCTTTGATTGACTATTGACAAAGCAAAAATTGTATGCTAGAGACCGTGAAATTCTGTACTGCACAAGTATATCAAGCGTACGTGGCGAGAAACCCTTTGATTGACTATTGACAAAGCAGAAATTGTATGCTAGAGACCGTGAAATTCTGTACTGCACAAGGATGCTAATCGTACGTGAAGAAAAACTTATTGTAGAATTTTTTGGTTTAAACACCCCAAACCGCGTGAAGGTAAATTCTGTATTGGAGCATATGGTTATTTACAATGGGATTGATTCAATTTTTTTGTATTTTTTAAAATTTTTTAGTTTTTTTTGCATTTTTGTGATGATGAAAATGATACTTACAATGAGTATGATTCAATTTTTTTGTATTTTTTAAAATTTTGTTATTTTTTTGATTTTTTTGCGAAGATGAACATATTTACAATGAGAATAAGCATAATTATATAGGATTATATGCATCTATATTATATATGATTATATGGGGGTGATTATAGTACATGAATATATACATTTACAACTCACTCTTCTAACCAGAAGGCAAGCTCTCTCCTGCCTTCTGGACTTCGATCTGCTTGAATAGCGGTTAATCGCTCATTTATTATTTTTTTATTCGTTTTCACAAATCTTAAGCAAAGGGTTGATCGAATGATGCGGGGATATTTACAATACATGTTGTACAAGCCCATTAGAAAACTTGCATGGGTTCGACAGTATTGTTTGAGCCCATTATCTCCAAGAGATTTCACCATGTCATCGACATTGCCTGCTAGTTTTTTCATTAATGTCAAGTTTTTCCCTATGCATATATAATATTTTAGCATATTTCGCCAACATTGTTTTATTTTTATTTCGAGAGCTGATATTAAAGCGATTCCTTCGTCTACATCAGAGACTAAAATATCTTCTATTTCGATCTCTGATGTAGAAGTAATTTCATCGATTACGGAAGCTCGAAATTGCTCCCAAATAGCATCTTCCCGTCTTTTCTTTTCAGCCGCCCGTTCTCTTTCTCTTGCTCGAATTTCTCGTTCAACCTGCTCCTCACCCCCACTCGCACCCCCACTCGCACCCCCACTCGCACCCCCCTGCACTGCCTCACTACCCTCTTCCTCCTGTTCTTCTTCTTCATCCTCAATCCTTTTCTCATGCCCTGAAGTTGAGTGAGTATTTTTATCAACTTCACTCTCGCCAGCCTCGCTTTGGCTTTCTCCCATGACCTCATCTTCGCTCTCATCCTCTTCTTCCCTATACCCTGAAAAACTTGAAAAAATAGATCCGAATAAACGGTTATATTTTTCTATTTCATTTTTTCTATTACTTTCCGGGATGAGATTGATGAGATTTGTAAAGAAATCCTCAAGTTCGCGTTTTTTACTCTCGGAAATTTGTGTTGTGCTCTCCATCACGACCAAAAATGAAATGAGAGATGAAAAAAAAAGAAACGACTGACGTGATAATTTATAAGATGAGCGCTATAGCAGTAATGAGCTTTACAGTTTTTATGCTGTTTAACTATATCTTGAATGTATTACTTCAAAGCTGATGACGCATCCTTTACAGGAATTAACAAGAGAGAAGAGTGAACCGTAAGCCAATAGATGAGGGAAAAGAAAATTCATTAACCAATAAAAAAAGAAACTTGTTGAACCAAGTAGAAAAGCGAAACGGAAACTGAATTCAATAGAATTTATGGAAAACATTTTGATTGACTAATAACGAAGCAAAAATTGTATGCTAGAGACCGTGAGATTGGAATATGCACAAGGATACCAATCGTACGTGAACAGTAACCATTTGATTGACTACTAACAAAGCAGAAATCGTATGCTACAGACCGTGAGATTCAGTCATGCACAAGTATATCAATCGAACGTGAAGAGAAACCTTTTGATTGATTATTGACAAAAAGGAAATTGTATGCTAGAGACCGTGAGATTCTGTACTGCACAAGTATATCAATCGAACGTGAAGAGAAACCCTTTGATTGACTATTGACAAAGCAGAAATTGTATGCTAGAGACCGTGAGATTCTGTACTGCACAAGTATATCAATCGAACGTGAAGAGAAACCCTTTGATTGACTATTGACAAAGCAGAAATTGTATGCTAGAGACCGTGAGATTCTTTACTGCACAAGTATATCAATCGAACGTGAACAGTAACCATTTGATTGACTATTGACAAAGCAAAAATTGTATGCTAGAGACCGTGAGATTCTGTACTGCATAAGGATGCCAATCGAACGTGAAGAGAAACCCTTTGATTGACTATTGACAAAGCAAAAATTGTATGCTAAAGACCGTGAGATTCAGTCATGCACAAGTATATCAATCGAACGTGAAGAGAAACCCTTTGATTGACTATTGACAAAGCAGAAATCGTATGCTACAGACCGTGAGATTCAGTCATGCACAAGTATATCAATCGAACGTGAAGAGAAACCTTTTGATTGATTATTGACAAAAAGGAAATCGTATGCTAGAGACCGTGAGATTCTGTACTGCACAAGGATGCCAATCGAACGTTAAGAGAAACCCTTTGATTGACTATTGACAAAGCAGAAATCGTATGCTAGAGACCGTGAGATTCTTTACTGCACAAGTATATCAATCGAACGTGAAGAGAAACCCTTTGATTGACTATTGACAGTGCAAAAATTGTATGCTAGAGACCGTGAGATTCTTTACTGCACAAGTATATCAATCGAACGTGAAGAGAAACCCTTTGATTGACTATTGACAAAGAAGAAATCGTATGCTAGAGACCAAGAGATTCTGTACTGCACAAGTATATCAATCGAACGTGAAGAGAAACCCTTTGATTGACTATTGACAAAGCAGAAATCGTATGCTAGAGACCGTGAGATTCTTAACTGCACAAGTATATCAATCGAACGTGAAGAGAAACCCTTTGATTGACTATTGACAAAGCAGAAATTGTATGCTAGAGACCGTGAGATTCTGTACTGCACAAGTATATCAATCGAACGTGAAGAAACCTTTGATTGACTATTGACAAAGCAGAAATTGTATGCTAGAGACCGTGAGATTCTGTACTGCACAAGTATATCAATCGAACGTGAAGAGAAACCCTTTGATTGACTATTGACAAAGCAGAAATTGTATGCTAGAGACCGTGAGATTGAAATATGCACAAGGATACCAATCGTACGTGAACAGTAACCATTTGATTGACTATTGACAAAGCAGAAATCGTATGCTAGAGACCGTGAGATTCTTAACTGCACAAGTATATCAATCGAACGTGAAGAGAAACCCTTTGATTGACTATTGACAAAGCAGAAATTGTATGCTAGAGACCGTGAGATTCTGTACTGCACAAGTATATCAATCGAACGTGAAGAGAAACCCTTTGATTGACTATTGACAAAGCAGAAATTGTATGCTAGAGACCGTGAGATTCTGTACTGCACAAGTATATCAATCGAACGTGAAGAGAAACCCTTTGATTGACTATTGACAAAGCAGAAATTGTATGCTAGAGACCGTGAGATTCTGTACTGCACAAGTAAGTGAAGGAAACTGAATTCAATAGAATTTATGGAACACATATTAATACGAAGCAAGGACGAATGAAGGTTATCGAAGAAAAATGAATGAAACAGAAAACAATGAACCATGACGCATCATTTTCGTGAATTAACTAGAGAGAAGAGCGAACAGTAAGCCAATAGTTAAAAATAAAGACAACTAATTAACCAATGAGAAAAGAGACTTGTTGAAACAAGTAAAAAAAAGAAAAGGGAACTTAATTCAATAGAATTTATTGAAAACATACTAATACGAAGCAAGGACGAATGAAAGTTATCAAAGAAAAATGAATGAAACAGAAAATTATAAACCATGCCGCATCATTCTCGTGAATTAACTAGAGAGAAGATTGAACAGTGAGCCAATGGTTAAATGAAAAGACAATCTATTAACGAATGAGAGAAGAGACTTGTTGAAACAAGTATAAAAAACGAAAAGGGAACTGAATTCAATAGAATTTATGGAAAACATATTAATACGAAGCAAGGACGAATGAAAGTTATCAAAGAAAAATGAATGAAACAGAAAACAATGAACCATGCCGCATCCTTTGCCGGAATTTACTAGAGAGAAGAGCGAACAATAAGCCAAAAGTTAAAAATAAAGACAACTAATTAACCAATGAGAAAAGAGACTTGTTGAAACAAGTATAAAAAACGAAAAGGGAACTGAATTCAATAGAATTTATGGAAAACATACTAATACGAAGCAAGGACGAATGAAAGTTATCAAAGAAAAATGCATGAAACAGAAAATTATAAACCATGCCGCATCGTTTTCGTGAATTAACTAGAGAGAAGATTGAACAGTAAGCCAATGGTTAAATGAAAAGACATTCTATCAACGAATGAGAGAAGAGACTTGTTGAAACAAGTATAAAAAACGAAAAGGGAACTGAATTCAATAGAATTTATGGAAAACATATTAATACGAAGCAAGGACAGATAAAGTTATCAAAGAAAAATGAATGAAACAGAGATTATAAACCATGCCGCATCGTTTTCGTGAATTTACTAGAGAAGAGCGAACAGTAAGCCAATAGTTGAAAGAAAGACAATTAATTAACCAATGAGAAAAGAGACTTGTTGACAAGTAAAAAGCGAAAAGGAACTGAATTCAATAGAATTTCTGGAAAACATATTACAAGCAAGGACGAATGAAAGTTATCAAAGAAAATGCATGAAACAGAAAATTATAAACCATGCCGCATCGTTTTCGTGAATTAACTAGAGAAGATTGAACGGTAAGCCAATGGTTAAAGGAAAAGACAATCTATTAACGAATGAGAGAAGAGACTTTGAAACAAGTATAAAAACGAAAAGGAACTGAATTCAATAGAATTTATGGAAAACATATTAATACAAACAAGGACGAATGAAAGTTATCAAAGAAGATGAATGAAACAGAAAACCATGAACCATGCCGCATCCTTTGCCGGAATTTACTAGAGAAGAGCGAACAGTAAGCCAATGGTTAAAGGAAAAAGCCATGTAATAACCAATGAAAAGAGATAAGTTATAACAAGTAGAAAAGCGTAAAGAATATTCAATTGAATCTATGGAAACATATTGATACGAAGCGAGGCTGAATGAAGTTTATCGAAGAAAAAGGAATGTAACAGTAAACGATATACCATGCCGCATCATTTTCGTGAATTAACTAGAGAGAAGATTGAACGGTAAGCCAATGGTTAAAGGAAAAGACAATCTATTAACGAATGAGAGAAGAGACTTGTAAAAAAAACGAAAAGGGAACTGAATTCAATAGAGTTTATGGAAAACTTACTAATACGAAGCAAGGACGAATGAAAGTTATCAAAGAAAAATGAATGAAACAGAAAATTATAAACCATGCCGCATCATTTTCGTGAATTAACTAGAGAAGATTGAACGGTAAGCCAATGGTTAAAGGAAAAGACAATCTATTAACGAATGAGAGAAGAGACTTGTATAAAAAACGAAAAGGGAACTGAATTCAATAGAATTTATGGAAAACATATTAATAAGAAGCAAGGATGAATGAAGGTTATCGAAGAAAAATGAATGAAACAGAAAACAATGAACCATGCCGCATCCTTTGCCGGAATTTACTAGAGAGAGCGAACAGTAAGCCAATGGTTAAAGGAAAAGAGCCATGTAATAACCAATAAGAAAAGAAATAAGTTAAAACAAGTAGAAAAGCGTTAAGAAAACTGTATTCGATAGAATTTATAGTAAACAAATTAATGAGAAGCAAGGATGAATGAAGGTTATCGAAGAAAAATGAATGAAACAGAAAATTATAAACCATGCCGCATCATTTTCGTGAATTTACTAGAGAGAAGAGCGAACAGTAAGCCAATAGTTAAATGAAAAGACATTCTATCAACGAATGAGAGAAGAGACTTGTTGAAACAAGTATAAAAAACGAAAAGGGAACTGAATTCAATAGAATTTATGGAAAACATATTAATACGAAGCAAGGACGAATGAAAGTTATCAAAGAAAAATGAATGAAACAGAAGATTATAAACCATGCCGCATCGTTTTCGTGAATTTACTAGAGAGAAGAGCGAACAGTAAGCCAATAGTTGAAAGAAAAGACAATTAATTAACCAATGAGAAAAGAGACTTGTTGAAACAAGTAAAAAAGCGAAAAGGGAACTGAATTCAATAGAATTTCTGGAAAACATATTAATACGAAGCAAGGACGAATGAAAGTTATCAAAGAAAAATGCATGAAACAGAAAATTATAAACCATGCCGCATCGTTTTCGTGAATTAACTAGAGAGAAGATTGAACGGTAAGCCAATGGTTAAAGGAAAAGACAATCTATTAACGAATGAGAGAAGAGACTTGTTGAAACAAGTATAAAAAACGAAAAGGGAACTGAATTCAATAGAATTTATGGAAAACATATTAATACGAAGCAAGGACGAATGAAAGTTATCAAAGAAAGATGAATGAAACAGAAAACCATGAACCATGCCGCATCCTTTGCCGGAATTTACTAGAGAGAAGAGCGAACAGTAGTGGTAAAGGAAAAAGCCATGTAACCAATAAGAAAAGAGATAAGTTATAACAAGTAGAAAAGCGTAAAGAAAACTGTATTCAATTGAATCTATGGAAACATATTGATACGAAGCGAGGCTGAATGAAGTTTATCGAAGAAAAAGGAATGTAACAGTAAACGATATACCATGCCGCATCATTTTCGTGAATTAACTAGAGAGAAGATTGAACGGTAAGCCAATGGTTAAAGGAAAAGACAATCTATTAACGAATGAGAGAAGAGACTTGTAAAAAACGAAAGGAACTGAATTCAATAGAGTTTATGGAAAACATATTAATACGAAGCAAGGACGAATGAAAGTTATCAAAGAAAATGAATGAAACAGAAAATTATAAACCATGCCGCATCATTTTCGTGAATTAACTAGAGAGAAGATTGAACGGTAAGCCAATGGTTAAAGGAAAAGACAATCTATTAACGAATGAGAAGAGACTTGTATAAAAACGAAAAGGGAACTGAATTCAATAGAATTTATGGAAAACATATTAATAAGAAGCAAGGATGAATGAAGGTTATCGAAGAAAAATGAATGAAACAGAAAACAATGAACCATGCCGCATCCTTTGCCGGAATTTACTAGAGAGAAGAGCGAACAGTAAGCCAATGGTTAAAGGAAAAGAGCCATGTAATAACCAATAAGAAAGAAATAAGTTAAAACAAGAAAAGCGTTAAGAAAACTGTATTCGATAGAATTTATAGTAAACAAATTAATGAGAAGCAAGGATGAATGAAGGTTATCGAAGAAAATGAATGAAACAGAAAATTATAAACCATGCCGCATCATTTTCGTGAATTTACTAGAGAGAAGAGCGAACAGTAAGCCAATAGTTAAAAAAAGACAACTAATTAACCAATGAGAAAAGAGAGTTGTTGAAACAAGTATAAAAATGAAAAGGAACTGAATTCAATAGAATTTATGGAAAACATATTAATGAAGCAAGGACGAATGAAAGTTAAAGAAAATGAATGAACAGAAAACAATGAACCATGCCGCATCCTTTCGGAATTTACTAGAAAGAAGAGCGAACAGTAAGCCAATGGTTAAAGGAAAAGAGCCATGTAATAACCAATAAGAAAAGAGAAGTTAAAACAAGTAGAAAAGCGTAAAGAAAACTGTATTCAATTGAATCTATGGAAACATATTGATACGCAAGGCTGAAGTTTATCGAAGAAAAGGAATGTAACAGAAAATTATAAACCATGCCGCATCGTTTTCGTGAATTAACTAGAGAGAAGATTGAACGGTAAGCCAATGGTTAAAGGAAAAGACAATCTATTAACGAATGAGAGAAGAGACTTGTAAAAAAAACGAAAAGGGAACTGAATTCAATAGAGTTTATGGAAAACTTACTAATACGAAGCAAGGACGAATGAAAGTTATCAAAGAAAAATGAATGAAACAGAAAATTATAAACCATGCCGCATCATTTTCGTGAATTAACTAGAGAGAAGATTGAACGGTAAGCCAATGGTTAAAGGAAAAGACAATCTATTAACGAATGAGAGAAGAGACTTGTATAAAAAACGAAAAGGGAACTGAATTCAATAGAATTTATGGAAAACATATTAATAAGAAGCAAGGATGAATGAAGGTTATCGAAGAAAAATGAATGAAACAGAAAACAATGAACCATGCCGCATCCTTTGCCGGAATTTACTAGAGAGAAGAGCGAACAGTAAGCCAATGGTTAAAGGAAAAGAGCCATGTAATAACCAATAAGAAAAGAAATAAGTTAAAACAAGTAGAAAAGCGTTAAGAAAACTGTATTCGATAGAATTTATAGTAAACAAATTAATGAGAAGCAAGGATGAATGAAGGTTATCGAAGAAAAATGAATGAAACAGAAAATTATAAACCATGCCGCATCATTTTCGTGAATTTACTAGAGAGAAGAGCGAACAGTAAGCCAATAGTTAAAAAAGACAACTAATTAACCAATGAGAAAAGAGAGTTGTTGAAACAAGTATAAAAAATGAAAAGGGAACTGAATTCAATAGAATTTATGGAAAACATATTAATACGAAGCAAGGACGAATGAAAGTTATCAAAGAAAGATGAATGAAACAGAAAACCATGAACCATGCCGCATCCTTTGCCGGAATTTACTAGAGAGAAGAGCGAACAGTAAGCCAATGGTTAAAGGAAAAAAGCCATGTAATAACCAATAAGAAAAGAGATAAGTTATAACAAGTAGAAAAGCGTAAAGAAAACTGTATTCAATTGAATCTATGGAAACATATTGATACGAAGCGAGGCTGAATGAAGTTTATCGAAGAAAAAGGAATGTAACAGAAAATTATAAACCATGCCGCATCGTTTTCGTGAATTAACTAGAGAAGATTGAACGGTAAGCCAATGGTTAAAGGAAAAGACAATCTATTAACGAATGAGAAGAGACTTGTATAAAAACGAAAAGGAACTGAATTCAATAGAATTTATGGAAAACATATTAATACGAAGCAAGGACGAATGAAAGTTATCAAAGAAAATGAATGAAACAGAAAATTATAAACCATGCCGCATCATTTTTGAATTAACTAGAGAGAAGATTGAACGGTAAGCCAATGGTTAAAGGAAAAGACAATCTATTAACGAATGAGAGAAGAGACTTGTATAAAAAACGAAAAGGGAACTGAATTCAATAGAATTTATGGAAAACATATTAATAAGAAGCAAGGATGAATGAAGGTTATCGAAGAAAAATGAATGAAACAGAAAACAATGAACCATGCCGCATCCTTTGCCGGAATTTACTAGAGAGAAGAGCGAACAGTAAGCCAATGGTTAAAGGAAAAGAGCCATGTAATAACCAATAAGAAAAGAAATAAGTTAAAACAAGTAGAAAAGCGTTAAGAAAACTGTATTCGATAGAATTTATAGTAAACAAATTAATGAGAAGCAAGGATGAATGAAGGTTATCGAAGAAAAATGAATGAAACAGAAAATTATAAACCATGCCGCATCATTTTCGTGAATTTACTAGAGAGAAGAGCGAACAGTAAGCCAATAGTTAAAAAAAAGACAACTAATTAACCAATGAGAAAAGAGAGTTGTTGAAACAAGTATAAAAAATGAAAAGGGAACTGAATTCAATAGAATTTATGGAAAACATATTAATACGAAGCAAGGACGAATGAAAGTTAGCAAAGAAAAATGAATGAAACAGAAAACAATGAACCATGCCGCATCCTTTGCCGGAATTTACTAGAAAGAAGAGCGAACAGTAAGCCAATGGTTAAAGGAAAAGAGCCATGTAATAACCAATAAGAAAAGAGATAAGTTAAAACAAGTAGAAAAGCGTAAAGAAAACTGTATTCAATTGAATCTATGGAAACATATTGATACGAAGCAAGGCTGAATGAAGTTTATCGAAGAAAAAGGAATGTAACAGAAAATTATAAACCATGCCGCATCGTTTTCGTGAATTAACTAGAGAGAAGATTGAACGGTAAGCCAATGGTTAAAGGAAAAGACAATCTATTAACGAATGAGAGAAGAGACTTGTATAAAAAACGAAAAGGGAACTGAATTCAATAGAATTTATGGAAAACATATTAATACGAAGCAAGGACGAATGAAAGTTATCAAAGAAAAATGAATGAAACAGAAAACAATGAACCATGCCTCATCCTTTTCAGGAATTTACTAGAGAGAATTTCGAACAGTAAGCCAATAGTTAAAAGAAAAGACAACTAACTAACCAATGAGAAAAGAGACTTGTTGAAACAAGTAAAAAAGCGAAAAGGGAACTGAATTCAATAGAGTTTATGGAAAACATATTAATACGAAGCAAGGACGAATAAAAGTTATCAAAGAAAAATGAATGAAACAGAAAACAATAAACCATGCCTCATCTTTTTCAGGAATTTACTAGAGAGAATTTCGAACAGTAAGCCAATAGTTAAAAGAAAAGACAACTAACTAACCAATGAGAAAAGAGACTTGTTGAAACAAGTAAAAAAGCGAAAAGGGAACTGAATTCAATAGAATTTATGGAAAACATATTAATACGAAGCAAGGACGAATGAAAGTTATCAAAGAAAAAGGAATAAAACCTAAAACATTAAACCATGTTGCATCCTTTTCAGGAATTAACTAGAGAGAAGATTGAACGGTAAGCCAATGGTTGAAGGAAAAGACAATCTATTAACTAATGAGAGAAGAGACTTGTATAAAAAACGAAAAGGGAACTGAATTCAATAGAATTTATGGAAAACATATGAATACGAAGCAAGGACAAATAAAAGTTATCAAAGAAAAATGAATGAAACAGAAAACAATGAACCATGCCAAATCCTTTTCAGGAATTTACTAGAGAGAATAGCGAACGGCAATCCAATAGTTAAAAGAAAAGACAACCATCTGAATGATCTATCTATATGAATGATCGATCATTGATAAAAATAAAGCCAATTGTTTGAAGAAAGGTATTCATTTTGAACCAAAAGCTAATAAATTATAAAAAATAAAGCTAATGGTGTGAGCAGAGATATTCATTTTGAGCCAATGGTCGATCATTGATAAAAAATAAAGCCAACTGTTGGATGAAAGACTTCGTTTTTGGACCAATAGTGTAAGCAGACTCATGAATTTTGAACGTATCGTTTATCAATGGTAAAAAGTTAAAACCAATTGTTTGGAGAGAGATATTTATTTTGAGCCAATGGTTGGTCATTGATAAAAATAAAGCCAATTGTCTGAAGAAAGGTATTCATTTTGAACCAACAGTTGATGAATTATAAAAAATAAAGCCAATAATGAAAAGAGATATTTATATATATTTATATTTATATACGAAAGATAATTGACTCGGTGTTCACATTTCTCGCAGAAAAAAATTGATTATTTATGGTTCATCGGTGGCTTCATGGCATATATTGCAAAGAGAACTAAATCTTTTAATGATATTGATATACAGGGCGTTTTTTCGTAATAGCCGTAGTGGATAAAAAACGCCCTGTATTTCTAGATGTGCTACTGAAGTTCTACAAACTGATAAACGAACATTTTATGTTTTACGGTTAGAAGAAACTTTCGGATTTTACGGTTTGAATTTATACTACATCTACTATATAATACATACATACTTCAGAAAGATTGCTATGCAATTGTGAGAATAGAACCAAGATGCAATGTAGTTGAAAACTCAATCGGAAAATGTTTCAACGTTTTGCCTTTTTTACACTCATAGTTGCAGAATTGTGAATAACATAGCTTGGCCTAACCAAACAACAATCAAGTTATAGATTAACGCTTATTAATTCAACAAAATTCACTTCTCACGAATATTTCATTTCATATCTCATCACAAGTTTTTGTTTATGAATTTACTGCTGTTAGATAAATAATAATGTGATTTTTTGAATGAAATTGATTGGCGTGCGATACTAAAAATAATCTCTAGTTAATAGTATATAAGTTCCCACAAAGTTATTCTGGATATTCCAGAACAACTCAACAAGTTTCAAAATATGGTTCAGCCTTCTGTTATAGCTAAAACTTTATTGACAAGTGTAAGTGGCTCGGTAGAAGAGCTAACCGATGATTCGTGTGAACGAATTGACTCGGTGTTCACATTTCTCGCAGAGAAAAAAATCGAACATTCATGGTTCATCGGTGGCGGCTTCATGGCATATATTTCAAAGAGAACTAAAACGTTTGGTGATATTGATATATTTCTAGATGTGCCATTGAATCTCTTCAAAGTGATAAACGAACATTTGGCGTCTTTGGGGTTAGAAGAATCTTGGCAGCTGGATTACGCATTGGATTTATACTACATCAAAAGATCTTACGGCTCGGGAAAATTTCAGTTACATTTAACAACACTAGGAAAAACTGATGATACCGAGTCTTACATGAATAAAGTGATCAGTGATTTTGATCTTAAAATTTGTGCTGTAGGATACAATCCAGTTACGCTGCGAATCAATCAATATGATATGTCTCATGAGGATAAACTTTCACACCCTGATCGTGTTACGAAGTACATGCAACGTGCATCTAATCCTGAGCTTTGGAATTTCAAACTGATGGATATCAACGAATACAAAAATGGAATGAATTCGCGAAGAAAACTTCTGCGGCCAAAACTCGACGCTGAAATGAGGGAACAAAGAAATCTTATATATACAAAAATATAGAATATGAAAATATACAAGTGCATTAAAGCGGTTGTAAACATTAAAATATAAAAAATAAATAAGAGAAAACTTGTTGATCATGTTAAACTATGGTGAATCAGAATTTATTTATTTGAAGTTCACCGCCCGAGAAGTCTGAAAATATAATGGAAAATAAAGCCAATGGTGTGGGCAGAGATATTCGTTTTGAGCCAATGGTTACTCATTGATAAAAAATGAAGCTCATTGTTGGAAGAAAGACTTTTATTTTGGACCAATCGTTCATCAATGATAAAAAATAAAACCAATTGTTTGGAGAGAGATATTTATTTTGTGCCAATGGTTGTTCATTGATAAAAATAAAGCAAATTGTTTGTAGAGAGATATTTATTTGCAACTAATAGTTTAAAAATGATAAAAAATAAAGCTAATGGCGTGGGAAGAGATTATCATCTTGAGCCAATGGTTGATCATTGCTAAAAATAAACCCAATTGTTCGAAGAGAGATATTCATTTTAAACCGCTAGTCGGTAACTTATAAAGAAACAGAGCCAATGATGTGAAAAACGATATTTATTTTCAACCAATAGTTTGCTAATGATGGAAAATAAAGCCAATGGTGTAGGCAAAGATATTCATTTTGAGTCAATGGTTACTCATTGATGAAAATGAAGCCAATTGTTGGAAGAAAGACTTTTATTTTGGACCAATCGTTTATCAATGATAAAAAATAAAACCAACTGTTTGGAGAGAGATATTCATTTTGAATCAATAGTTGGTGAATTATGAAAATAAAGCACATATTGATGAAAGAGAAAGCCAATAGTGTCGAAAGAGATATTTATTTTCAACTGATAGTTTGCAAAAGATAAAAAATAAAGCCAATAATGTAAAAAGAGATATTTATTTTGACCTAATGGTTACTCATTGATTAAAGAGAAAGCCGATAGGGTCAAAAGAGATATTTATTTTCAACAAATAGTTTAATAATGATAAAAAATAAAGCCAATTGTTTGTAGAGAGATATTCATTTTCAGCCAATGGTCGATCATCGATAAAAAATAAAGCCAACTGTTGGATGAAAGACTTTGTTTTTAGACCAAAAGTGTAAGCAGACTAATGAATTTTGAACCAATGGTTGGTCATTAATAAAAATAAAGCCAATGGTTTGAAGAAAAATATTCATTCTGGCCTAATGGTTACCCATTGATGACAAAGAAAGCCAATAGTGTGAGAAGAGATATTTATTTTCAACTAATAGTTTAATAATGATAAAAAATAAAGCTAATGGTGTGGGCAAAGATATTCATTTTGAACCAATGGTCGATCATTGATAAAAAATGAAGCCAATTATCGGATGAAAGACTTTTATTTTGGACCAATCGTTTATCAATGATATTAAAATAAAACCATTTGTCTGGAAAGAGATATTTATTTTGTGCCAATGGTTACTCATTGATAGTAAATAAAGCCAATTGTTGCAAGAAAGGCCATATAGTTGAATGAAAACATATAAACAGCTATGAACTACTGAATAGAGCTAGAACTATACTGTGAGCATTTGAGAGCTTCTTGCAAGCGAGATAATAAATGTGCAATAATATGAAATTTTTAAGGTGCTAAATTTTTATTATTCAATATTTATTTTTCGCTGTTAAACTCAATAAGAAGGGTGCAGAAATATTTCCACAGTATCACGCCCGTATTGATTTTGTACATTGCATTTATAACTACCAAGATATCCCTCAAAAACTTTTCGTATGAGTAAATCCCCAGATGGTAACATTTTGAAGTTGTAGAAGTATTCAAGATCTAAACCACCAGAATCAGTCCATTCAATCGATTCACCAGGAGCTTGGTTTGTGCGACAGGTTAAAATAGCAGGGTATCCAATTTTTGCTAAGATAGTATGAGTCCATGTACGAATGTATGGTATAGTATTATTAGTTTTTTGTTGATTAGCAGCTATTTTACGAGATGGATCGGTAAAATTTCGAGGAGATGCTGTAACATGAAAAGTTTTGTTAAGATAATTATCCATGCCATTTGTAACCATGAAAGAGTATTGACCAGCATTATGTATAGTTGCGATTGGTATATGGAATTTTGATTTGATTGCGGCTATATTTTTAATGTATGGTGAATAGCCACGCATAGCGACTGAATCTTGATCCTCACTGTCATGATTTAAGATGGATGTCATGTTCGTAAACCAGTGAACGTTTGGTGGTGGACTACCGACGAAAAAAAATTCCAAAGTTAAGTTATCTCCAACATTAAACTCGTAATGGTCGATTGGTCTACTTAGAAGCTTGATGAATCCCCAGTGGTTAATATGAGTACCGTTTGGTTTGATGTTTGCTGAAGCAAGCAATAAGTGAGAACAGAAAACGATAACAATAAAGGCAAACATATTTGATTAATGATAAATTTCAGTTTGAGTTTTCGAGTTTATATACAAGTAGATTATTGTAGGTATTTCGAACCGATCGCAAACCTTGTCACCCATGAGTATTTGTTAAATTTTGCATAGGTTTTTATAATAGTGTTAATGTAACTATCTTGTGCAAACATCATTGCAAAGACGAGTAAAAAAAAGCTGACAAATGTAAAGATCCACAGCATGTTGACTGTAAACGAAGAAAAAGTTAACAAATTACTAGCAAGCAGTAAGTCTAAACTATCGACGACGATAATTGCTAACCTAAGTGTCAGGGGTGATAGAAATTCTGCGTGCAAACCTAAATATATTGTAAAATCTTTAACATGGGATCAAGCTAGTCGAATGATTAAAGATATATTCAGACGCCTTAATTTGTTGGAAGAAAGCAACCTGACAAAACGAGCGGTTACATTTATTGGTTTTTGTAAGTACCGTGGTTATTCACTCGCAACAACAAGAAAATATTTTAACGAAGCTAAACGTATAGGAGTATTTGGTGAAAATATCTCTATTATACCTGATGCATTGTATTTCGATAAACATGTTCATCAAAGGCTGATTAGTGATGATGTTTTCAGTAAATTTGTTTCCCATCTGCAAGCAAACTGGAGTATGTACACTGCTCCATTGTTGACCGCTTTTTACACAGGTCTACGAAGTAACGAGATTTTACAAATAGATACCAAAATATTGAACCAGCTTTCTGAGCGAAGAAAAATTGTAGACATTGTAAGAAAAGATACAAGAAACAAAACGACATCGGTACCTTCTGTTTTAACTCCAAATCATTGGAAGCCTGTTTATTATGAAAACTTTAATAAATTTATAAAATCTTTACTTGTCTTGTATGAAGATAAGTATAATGGTTATCTGAAGCATGGTATCAACTCTCAGTTGTTCGATGTATCCGGACCAAGTACTCTTGTTTATCGAATGCATATTGAATTTTACAAGGCAAACAATTTTTTCCCACCAAAAGGATTTGGAATACATATTTTTCGTAATCAGATTGCTCGAAAACTTGCATCAAAATGTAAAAACATACACATTATCAAAGAATGGTTAGGTCATAAAAATATAAAAACGACAAAAGGTTACATTAATGAGTATTACAATAATATGGGGAAAGAATTTGATAAGCTAACGGATAAGCATTATGCTGAAATGAAAAATTTATTATCAATGCAATCGTATGATTAGCAAGTTTTGGTTTTACAACTGGCTAATAGAGATTGCTTTTTTGATATTTTCAATGTTTTCAATATCTTGTCTAGTAAATCAATAGGCAAAATAGTCTGTGAAATGAAAACCTTGCTCTTTCTTTCTTTCGTCTCATCGGTAGAGTCAAACCATTTATTTTCGTCTTTTCTTTGTCGATTTTCTTTCAAAATTTCATCGAGACGTTTAACAGATGATGCGTAATTTGCAAGAATATAGACAATTTTATCACTCCATGTATTTTTCAACATAAAATTTTGTTCAAGATCAACCCAATCCAATGAGAGTAAATCGGCATTTTGGGTTAACATGTACACCAAACAAGCCTCAGAAAACTCTAAAAGTTCCAGATCATTGTTATTGAAAATATTTTTTCCAATTTTGGCTAGCAGGTCCTCACAATCTTTTTTTGTAAAAGTAGGTTTGCCTTTGGATTTTTTCACATTCTGTGTTGAAATGTTACAAACAGCAGATGACTCGTTTTTACGCTTTCTGTTAGATTTTACTTGTTTTTGTTGATCACATTCAAGAAACAAATTTTTCTCCAGTTTTTCATAGTTTGACATTATCACAGTTGGATATTGTGGAAAGACTTGATTAATTGTATTGCACCCTAATCTTATACTCATACTATGATATTAAGCACAGAACAATTCAACCGCATACGTCCTGATTTAAACTGGTCGTTGACTTCTTTATCTGAAGATGATGATGGAGATGCACAAATATTTTATACCTTGAAATCACAAACTGATACAATGTTGTTCTGGTATGATTTTATGCGTTTTATATTTATCAATGATGTACTGAATAAACAAAGCGTTATTAAAAAAATAAAAAATTTCTCTCAGAAATCGCAAGTTTACATAGAGAAAAATAGTTTAAACTTGGTATTACCACTACGTGATATGGAGACGGCGGTACATTTTGCTAACATTCAAGTTAACCATATTAATATCAGTTTAACCCTTAACCAACTATTTTATATTGCAATAATAGTTTATATAATTTTAATAATATCAAGCATTTTTGTTAATTTCAGAGCAAGTTTAGCAGGTAAATACAGACAACAAATTCTAATAGAAATTATTTGAGATATTTTGAGGCGTGAATATCAAAATCTGATTTATTATCAAAGCTGATAAAACCATTCCTGCAACCAGGTAATTGTTTATTTTTTGCTGAACAAAGTTGTAATGAATAGAACTTCATATGGCTAGTTTGACGATAACACTCGGGATCATAAGTAATCTTGTTTGGTGTTATTTTCATACAGTAGCCAGCCGAGAGTAAACCATACGATTGTCTCCATTGACTTCTCAATTTACTTGTCCATGTATACCAAGGTGGCTCTTCAAAGCTACCCTGTGGAACACCGTTCACTTTACCAGCAAAAGATTCAGCAAGAAAACAATGAAATGGGATTGTAAATTCAGGTGACCCATAAATAACATGCTCACATTTACCAGCAATCAAAGAGTTAGAAGTGTTCAAATAGAATTGAGAATTGGATCCATAGGTTATCCCTTCTGTTAGCGAAAGAGTAATTGGTTTACCATTAGATTTGATTAAGTCGATATCATTCAAAACAATGGCGAGAGTACCCAAAGTTGAGTTTTGCTCAATAATTGGCATAATTCGAACAAGTTGATGCGGTTCTAAGGTAGCATGAATACCATCAATAATGGTTTGATGCTGGTTTGAGTATTGTTGTAGTATTGAATTTTTATGGTTTTCAATCGTTCTAACAAGTGGTATACCGTAATCGGATATTTTACAAGTACCGTTCTCATAATATGAACTTTCATTGATACTCTGTGTATTTCTAAGAGAATGTTTACATGGATCTAAAAGTTTACTAACATTGAGACCAGATTTTATAGTTTCGTTGAACATCTGAATAGGCAAAGTTTTAGAATTACTGTCAAAATTGATTAAATGATTCCAATTTTTAAACTGTGAATTTGCTTCACTGATTGTCAATGGTTTACAAATAGGTGGGCTCTCATCATTGTCAAGATAAGTTAAATGTACAGATTTCTCTGTTTTAGAACAATCGCACTCTATTTGAGAAAACGGGACGTTAATATTTTTAACTTTGCCATTACAAATGAAAGGCGTTGAACAGTTGCCCAGAATAGTCTCATTTCCGATGAATCCAGGACGTTTACATTCACAAATGAACATGTAAGAATCATGACTTGACGTGGATACAAGAACTAAATTACCATGGTAAGGGTTGCATTGAGTTTCACTGTTTAACAATGGCAAAGCATAACCTTCGTTTGGATGAACATTAGCTGGTATTTTAAATTGAGTTTTATCTTTGTAATAACTTGTATCTTTATCGAAATGATGACATGTTACATTTAGTTGCTTACAACCAAACAGTGTGCTCGAATCGTTCAGATGGCAAGGCCGCAAGTCATCGATAGTACAATTAAACTGATTTTCGATAGTTAAATTATCATGGGTATTAACAGTTTGGTAGTTATCGGCTATTTCATCCTCTGGCTCAGAAAACGGGATAGAATCAAACTTGAAATAGTTATTATCTGAAAACTTATAATAACATTGGTTGAGATAGGTTAACAAGACCATTAAAATATATAATAGAACATAAACTATTGTAGAAAAATAATAACGATACATTATCATGGAAGGTAATACCAGTACAACTCAGGATATTATCAATGAACCCAACTCTGTTTACATTGAAGCAATAAATTTTCTTAATAATTACGCTTCTGAAAACTCGTCAACAAACGTCCGGATGACAAATGATACCATTGACTTAGCGACAAAGTTGAAAACTTTATTGCATTCAATAAACAATGAACGTGTTGTCTATCCAATAATGGTTATAATTGCAACAACAATACTAACATTCATAACATTTTTAAATAAAGGCAAATCGAAAATATATTTATTACTTTATTTGTTAATCTATATTCTGCTTATTTTATTCACGTTTGCAATACTTAAATACAAGATTATTTAGATGAAAAAAAAGAAGCATTATTTGTTTGCAGGAAAACATATGACTCTAAAGTCTTGTGCGGTACTTGATCGGACAAACATATCGTCAAATTTGTAAGATATTTGAGAGATGATAATTGACAGAATTTTATTTTGCTTGCATTATATTCCATAGTTATGTCTTCAGAATCATAAATCAACACGAAACCAAGAAGATGGAGTTTTTTCAAGTCTAATTTTAACCAACCATCAGAGTCTCCAATTATAATACCCAATTCTTTTAATTCATTGTAAGTTTCTTGGATAGACATAGCTAAACGAATAGACCGAGAGAGAGAGAAAATTTCAATATAAGTAACAATGTATAGTCAAAAATAGTAGAGCATAAAAATTTCACTAAAAGGACAAAAAAATTTTTGCTGGTATGTACTATTTTGTTAAACTTTTACTTACAATTTTTATCGTATTAATACTGTTAACCGGGTCTGTGCTCATGACTTGGCATATATTCTACGCTAAGCAAATAAGGTTTTTTTATCGAGCGATAAAACGTTTACCAGCAGATGAAATAAATATTTATGAATCAGTTCAACTTTTATTGTATTCATTATAACAGAGAAAGATTGAAACCATGAAAACCAATTACTTGTTTAACTTTTGGAAAAACTTCTCGGCCTATTCTCATGGTATGAGAAGCGTTGTGTAAACCATTTGCAGAGAAACCATTTAATCCAGTCAAAGTGTCTAGTTTTATTGAGAAAACCCTCTCGTTGGTGAAAGTGTGTAAATTATGAATGCAAACATCTATGAGAGCAGTGAAAAATCCTGTTTTTGGGTTCAAAGCTAACTGTTCGTCACAAAACATTGATTTCAATTGTCCTGTAGCTTGCCTTCCAAGTACAGATACATCAGAATAGATTAATTGAGGGAAAACTGGAGTGCCACTGTTAGTGAAACAAATGGCATTATATTTTGGGTTTTTGATATCTATCAAGTGAGATACAATATTTTTCTGACCAAAAGCATTTCCAAATTTTGTTCCAATACCAACTCCAGTCTTTCGGGTGCCTTTTATTGTTAAAACAAGTGTTTTCCCTTGCTTAACGTAGTCTATTTCAAGATCATGGTACATTTTCTTTGGTAAAAAATAAATTTCATACTGGAAAATGTTACCATATTTTCCCAACTTAATCTCACAATGGTTAGAATTTTTGGTACATGCTTCGTATTCAGAAAGAATAATACAGACTAGATTACTACGAGTTAATTGAGAGTTTTGTACTAATTTCACCTCAACTGATTGAGCTTTACGGATATTCTCGAAAATGAAGTCAACTGTAAAACATGCCTGGTAAACAATTTTATTTTCCAAGCATTGTGCGGTACTAGAATCCATAACTAAACCATCCAAACCACAGAAGCCATTAGGGTTTCCAAAGGAGCACCAAAGCTTCAAGTTCCATACATTAGGAATTTTTTGTTCCGGATTAAAAGTGATAGATGTGTATCGTTTCATAGACTCAATCATTTCTGGTGATGTATCGTAGACACACTTGAAAGGTATATTTTTTGGAATATTTTTACATTTATAATGATACAAAAGTTGTGTCGAGGTGTTGTAAAGTGATTTGGTTAGTTTAACAAGTGCAGCTGTCTTATTGTAGGTTTGCATAGCAGAACAGATAAGGGTTTTCTGTTTTTCCAGATTGAATGCTTTATCTAAAGTATGATATATTGCATTCCATGCAATACGTAGTTCATTATTAGCCGTTTGATTTAATGTTGTTTGGACGAGAGCAGATTTCCACAAAGTTTGTTTTTCATGTTCATCACAATCCAGATAAACAGTAAGACCAAGTGAATTTTTCATCAATGAAAGAACTGTTGGTGTAGGTTTGTTCGCAATCGAATGGAATAAAGTTGTATTTGATGTTGTTATTTTAGAAGGTTTATTGGTAATCAATCCATGCACTGGGATTTGTTTGATCGCTAATGAAACAAAATCACCATCTTTGATGTATCGACGTAAATTGAAATGTTCAATTTCTGCTGCTGAGAAAAAATTGTCGAAATCATCAAAATACTTTATTGGTATACATTCTCTGGTTGAGAAAAGAATGTGCCCATTGAAATATTTTGCCGTTATATGAGGAAAACGGTTCTTAACATGAATCAGGGTGTTTATGTCATCTGAAAGATGCACATCAGTTAGAAAGCCATCTATGGAAACATTATGGGATAGAAAAAAATTTTCGCTCAGGCTGTTTGAGTATGCCTGTAAGTATTTGTAAAGTTCATCTTGATTTGTTTCCTCTGTCATGATAACACCATCAGCTAAGGTTATGCGTTCTCCGGTTTCTTTGAAATCTTTGGTATTCAATGGACAAATTAACCCTAATCCGTCATGTGAAAAATGCATAGCAGTTTTCGAATTTTGAACAGCTTCATTGGTTCTTCGGGTAACATAAGGCAAGAGAAAAGGTAAACTTGTACTTTTACCTTCATTTAATGGGATATAGTATTGAGAATTGGTGTAAATTTTAGATGATGACGCATTATTGTTAGCACCAGAATTTTTGACAGTATAAGCGTTTTGACTTGGTCTGTAGTTAGTCAATTGGTTAACATTAACTTTAGTTGTTGACGGATTAACACCACTGCTGCCTTGGTTTAAAACATTTTTTTTTGATAAGATAGCATAAAGTGAGCCCGTTTCGAATCCTTGTACAAGTCTCGAGTTACCAGATAAACATTTATTTTTTTTTGCTCTCTCAATAGATTTGATGAACTCACGAATAACCGTCACTCCACTCAAAATTTTTTTATTTTTCCAACTATTCATTGAGTTGGGTGTAGTTTGTTCAATCCGCAGAATTTTCTTGAAAATAAATAAATATTCATCTTTCGTTATGTATCGATTATTGAACCGTTTGGAAGAATTCAATAAATTAACCCAGTGCCTTGGATCGTTGACATCAGTCAAAATAACTTGTGTTACATGCTTGTCAGTACGAGTACTGTTTATGAACGGTTCTGGTGATAGTTCGTGAATATCATAATCATCGTGAGTTATTTTGATGGGAAGTGAAATATTGCTTTTCTGGAATTTCTTGCCAACTGTATGATCATAAGAACTACCAGACGGTTGTTTACGTTTTGAAGCTGCTGTAATCGTATCATATTCATCATCGGTGTAAGACTGTTGTTTGTATATCCAGTCAATTTTGGTTCCAGTAAACTTAAGAGCTACCCCTTCTCTAGAAAAATCAGTTTCATTAATGTAAAAATACCAATCCACGTGTTTAGTATTTTTTAATTGGGTTACATGTAAACTCATAGCATCATGGGTCATAAAACATGGCAAGTAAACCAATTGTCCTTTAATGATGAACGCACCAAACAGGTTTTGTGTTTCAAGGAAAGATTTCTCTCCACGAATAATAAAATCAAGCTTACTACCCAACTTAATTGGTAGTTTGGTGTGTGCTGGTCTGTTGCGTTTCTCTGAAATCTGTGCAATACATGCATTGTAAGAACCACGTTGATTGATAAATTGGATGAACTTGACTGGATCAGCGTATTTTTCATAACAAGAACAATCAATGATGAGAAGATTACAAATATGTTTATTGTAGGAAAGCAAATTGTAATGCGTGAAAAGAGACATATTAGTTTATCTTGTATGTTTACACTATTTTACAAGTTTGAACCTTCAAAAGTAAAATTAATCGAGATACTGAGAACTTACGAAAAAAAACATTTACTATTATTGATTTATTTGTTGGAGAACGTTCAGACTAACAATAAAAGAGTTGCCTATTTTGATGAGAAATTCATAGAAGGATGGCAACAATCCGTTTTATACTTTGAAAGGCAAGCTAAAGTTATTGAATTATCCAAAAAAATCACAATCTATCATGCGCAAAACCTTGAAGATGCTAGTGTAAGTACTGAGAAAATACTTGGGAATACAGTGACTCGTGAAAACTGGAACCAAGAGGATGATATTGTGAACTTAACAGAGGCCCTTTTTGACATCATAAAAACAAATCATATGCCAAACAGCTTAAAAATCAAAGCTCTGTTGTACAACTTGGGGTGTACTCAATATCAACAGTTTAACTTGTGTTTGAACAATTTTATTTTACCATCACACCTACAGTTTTGGAGAAATGATAATTTCGAGGAAACAGGTAATCGAGGATTATCTGGTCTAGCATTGAGTGAAAAAATAAATTTTTTATTTCGAGCTGGAGAACGAAAAAATTGGCAAATGTTGGATTCAGAGAAGGACCTGTTAGATTTAATGAAACAAAAGTCTGCTTATTGCAAAATTTCACCTTTATTGAAGGGATTTCACGTGTATCTTGAATATTCAAACAGAAGTAACGCGAGATTAAAATATTACAACAGACACTGGGAGCCGGTTGCCTACCGTTTTCTATGTAGACCAACAGAAAACGCAATAATTGAGAGTATTAATAGAAAAAATGGAATAGTATATTTGTTGCTTGAACTTATAATTTTACCTACAAATTCAATCGGTAGTATAAAAAATTGGAGATTTTGGCCTTATCGCACCGGTGAAAAAGTTTACATTATTGATATCGTTAAATTGAACGAAGCTTTACTTTGGCAGAAACCTTGGCTGTTTCGACAAAATGTAATCAATAATTGTGTCAATGAATTTTTCCAAATACAGATTTTTATGGATGTTAAATATGATGAAATAAAGAAAGCATATTTACAAGTTGATTTTTATAATCCAATTGAAGGTATTGTTGTAGTAGTAACCTCAGACAAACATACAACAACAAGAGATGCATTGGATTTAGGTTTCAACTATACTGATATAATGCACTATCAATACAAGTTTTCAGAGTTTATTTGTATGTATGATTTCAATGAACAGAAATGTTTCAAAGTAAACTGTAGTTATGGGCATTATGGAATAGTTAATGATCATTGGAATCTTTATGTTAACCCAGAGAATATTTCAAGCTGCAAAATACGCTTACTTGTTTACGGAGAAGATAAAATTTACATTTATTGTTGTAAGTTTGAAAGAAATACACTCCTTCAGTTTATCCATTTTCTAAAGATTGAGAAAAAACATACCGACAAATGCACTGAAAAACAAATATTCAAGTATTCATTGAGGGAAAATGTTTACATTGTAAATGCTCAGATACCTGTCTGTGGATATGCAATTGTTACCTTTTACTTTGATGATGACAAAAAACTAGTTGACTACGAACAAAAGGTAACCAATTCAGTATTTGATATACCAGAAGTGATAGAATTGTGATTAATTTTTCTCCATATCTGTTATAGTTGATATGGTCTCTAAGTTAGGGTAAATACGTGGTCTCATAGTATTCAGTGACATTTTTACATCAAGCAACGCTGTTCTCACTATTTCGGGTAACTTTTCTCTTGTTTCGTTTGATTTTGATTCCGAAAGGATAGAGGTGAAGTCAAAAGCTTGCAAGTGTTTAAGAATATCAGCAGTGTGATACCGAAGATCTGCAAATTCTGGTTGCTGCTCGTGAATAGTTTTTTCATAACGATAGTGTGAAGCGAACAACAAATTGTATATTTGCATAAAATTAGCTTGTTGTAGTAATGGCATTGTTGTCTGAAGCATAATCAACACATTGAATTGAAGTTCGTTAATGATAGTTAATGGTATTCTCAGAAAATCATCAGTTATTGAATCTCCCATTATTGATGGTAATAGTTTATATTGACGAATGAAATCTTTGACTGTAAATTGTGGTTTTGCTGTTGATATTTTTTCTGTTATAAAATTATGATATAGAAACATACCATAGACAGTTGCACCATGAGAAATTAACTTTGTTATTTTTTCCATGTAAGGATGTTTCTTTGATTGAGAAAAACCTGTCACGCAAATTGAACAAGGAAGAATGAGTTCGATGTTGTGCGTTAAAATTGGAAAATAAGACACATTTTTCAATCGTTGGGTTGCCAAACCGTGCTGTACGATGAATGATGCATAGTGTAAAAAGTTCCAATACAATGGTTGCCAAAATATATTTTCAAATGAGTGAACTAAAGGTAGTTTGTTTAGAACAGAGAAATCAAACGCAATTTCCATGTCTTTGATGAAAATGTTTAGATAGTGTATATATTTTTGTCTTGCAGCTTGATTACTTGAATAGGATCGTGCAAACATGTTTTGCACATAAGCGAAAAATTTACGTGCATGTTCTATAAATTCAGATTTAATTTGTTCTATCGTTTGTTCATGATCAACTTGCTGTACAAGGTGTTTCATCCAGTTTTCAATGTTTTCCATCATAGTGATTATTTTACTATTGATATTGTTTCTTTACTCAAAATTACATTCCTTATATAAGAAAGAAAAGAAAGGTTACTATTTTACTCATATTCCTAATAATTTTGAATTTGAATTTATTTAAACTTTTTGTGTATAAAGTTTTAATGGAAAGCTCAAGTGCCACAAGATCAGCTTTACAAGGCTTAGCTGTTATTGGTAATGAACCAATTGAAAGTTACATGCAAAAAAGTTCCATTGAGTTTGATGATGGTAGATTAGAGGTAAATTTTGGACGTTTCAACAGTATCCTGGAGAGTTCACCGTTCAAAGAGAGTGTTACAAAAGAACGTCAGTTAAAACGTTTGCTGATTGCTCATTTAAATTTATTAAGTGATTATCCGGATGGCTTAAAGAAAGAGAAATCCAATAACAACGAAACTAACGATGATGATGATACTCAAGATAGTGACTCAGCGCTGACTATTGCTAAAATATTAGAAATATTAACTGAATGTGACAAAGCTTACGGCCTTTTCAACGAGAGGGGTTTAGCTGTGGATCAGCAGGCAATAGTATTGTTCTATTCACTTTACATAAAACGACTCAAACAAATTATCGCAGAAAATGGAGATCTATTCACTGACAAAGAAATTGAAACTTCACTACGTATGTATTTGGAATACATTATATTGTGTTCTTTTAATCATCCCACAGAGCTAAATTTCACTTCTGTTAATTATCACGAAGAGAGTAAGAAGTATTCTGATATCGTTGAAAATGTTTGTCGTGGTAAAAAAGTAGCAGACTTAAAGAGAAAGGTTATCGATGAAAATCCTAGTCTGGAAGCTCTTAAGGGTAAAATGTTTTACACTAGGTATGCTAAAGTATTTGATATTGGAACTGAATTTTTGGCCAAATCATTGAAACCCTACATTTTTGCAATCTCTGAAGCTGCAGCCATTGATACGTATACTTTCAAACAAAAAGATAAACCACAAACAGAAGGATGGGTTATGAAATTCCGATCCCCAATTTTAACTGGTGTTATCAAGTCTCAAGTAAAAAATAATACAGCTATGAACAACTTGTTTGAATTTGGACCAATTATAAAGATTTTAGCTAACATGTTTGCGCCGGATAAAATGCATGTATCTGTGATCCATAGAAAACAGCTGCAACTGAAAATGCTGGATATTGGAGATCGTGAAGGCATAGATCAAAACTATGCGGACCCTAAAAATACTCATAAGTGTATGGGAGTTATAACTGGTTTAGATATTCAAATTTCTTCAAACAAGTCAGATGTTTGGTCTATTGGTCGATTTCTGGAAAACAAAATGTACTACTATCAAGACACTGTATTTAAATAGATAGTCAGAGAGTTTTGATGACAATAATATCTAAAAACAATTATTGTATTAGGCTATCAAATGTCGAAATGTATCATTGCGTTATAATTTTTTTATCGAATTCGATAATTAAAGCAAAGAAGTATCATGATTAAAAAATAACCAAAAACAACTCATTGGGTTTTATTGTTTTTAAGAAAAAATGCATGAATCATTGGTGCATTTGTGGAGAAAAAAGATAACTATTAATTCTCTACTAACTTTATTTATGTTGTATATAATACATATATATAATAATATATTAATAATATATAATATATAATATATATTATATATATAAATTCATCGAGTGTAGATTTATTGGCAAATCGATTATTTGGAAAACCTACATCATCAGAAAAACACTGACTCACACAGCAAACTGTTGTAAATGTGAATTCAAGCAGAAATCTGAATGTATCAGTTTATAACTATATTAATTATAATTATGATTATAATTAGAAGTATTACTTTTAGAATAGGTGATCGTTGGTGGACAAAATGGTTAAATTGAATAACCTTTTAGAAGTTTTCAATGAACTGAAAATTGGGATAAACGCGGTTGAAGATTCAAAGAGTTTAACTAAACTTTTAGAAGACACAGCAGTTAGAATAAGTGACCCAGCCATGAGTTCAATGTTTAAATCGCTATCTAAACATGCTTATTTAAAAACTAATTTACATGGACTCGAAAAAATACATATTGGTGAGACGAGTCTGCCAAATTGGTTTCATCAATTACAGTCTGGTAACGTTTTAGAAGCCTTACAGCAAGCGACTCATAATGATACTGCATTTCTGTCCACATATGTTAACTACGATAGAATCAAAGCTTACAATAGATTTATTGGTCCGACTCCACAAAAGTATGTGGCTAGATTTGATCGTGATGTATCAACAATAAAAATCGCTCACGCAGCATCATTGGAAAAGTTTGATGAAAACACTCTTGCATTGTTAATAGAAAAAAATGCGTCTGTGCGTGGTATTAAAATAATGAAAGCATCCAGATTAATTGGTTTCATGGCAGGTGCTGCTGGTATAGCAATAACAAGTCAATATTTACTCTCCCGTAGAGATGGCTTGCAAGGGTACTGGATGTATTTCAGCTCTCCTGACAATCCAAAAAATATAAAAAAAATAAAACTACAGTGTTTTTCCTGTACAAAAAACGCAAACTTGCAAAACAACAATGAGAATTCAATGAGTGGTGATCAGTTCTCTGTAAACGAATTGAAGTTTGTCAACGATACAATATCAAAGTTTCACAATTTACCGTTGAAATTATTGTACATTTTTGAACATCAAGATATTTTAGATGCAAAAATAAACGAAATTACGAAGCATTTCAGTGCTGCACTGCAGAATGAAAATACAAATAATAAGGATCACTTGTTGAAGATAATTAAAACTTCTATTCAATCAAATGTTCAAAAGTATTCTACGCTTGAAGAAATTTTATCTGATGTAGAATTACCTATCGATGATTCAATATGTTCCTATTCTGCAGAGCCGTTTGATAATGGAAATATTCCATCATGTAGATTATGTGATACGCTAGATAGTTCCCGCTTGGCAACTAGCAATCTACCCATTTCTCTTTTACCTATTAATGTAACCGTTAAATGTATTGAAAACCCAACCTTGATTGATGCAGTTGCCGATATTCTACAAGAAACAGGGATCAACATATTGGACGGGGTTGATAAGTTGACTGAAATTATTTCACCTAAAAAATGGTTTGTCTACGTATTAAGCATTCTTTTTATGGTAATCTCTTTAACTTTGATAGGAAAATACGTTCTTCTCAAAGGTTTCGGTTCACGCGAAATCAACCCAAAAGATACAAACTTTCAAAATGACAGTTTATTTGAAAATATGAAATAAAAGAAAACAACGACGTATGACTGTAGATATTTCATTTTAGATACAAATTCTTTCGGTGTTATTTGTTTGGACTCAATAAACCAAAAATAAAGTCTTTCCGAGGTCAAATAGCCTTTTCCATTGAAAACGGTTCTTTCTGAAAAGTTTGCTTCATATCCATATTCAGGATTGAAGTAAATATCCTTCATTTGATTGTTTTTGGAAGCATCGGAAATCACTGTATACAATCTGCCATAGCACTCAAAATGACTGAATTTGTATTTAAAGAGAAAAAAATTATTGCGGTAAACAAAATCAGGCAAATAAAAAATGCAAATATTTAAACCAAATTCATAGGATGAAATACCAGCTATTGATGGCAAAAATTTCAACTGTACATCCAAGACAAATTGAGCGTTTGATAGTTTAATTGCTTTTCCAAACGATGCATGCATGTAGCCATCAGTTAACAGTAAATGATCATCGTTTTCATATTTAATATCAGATATTTTTTTACATTTGAGAAAATATAATAAACATAACTGTGTGCAAGATAAAGTTTTGAAAAGTGCCATCAAATCTAAGTCTGGAGAGTTGAAATAGAAAAATCATTTTTTACTGTTTTTGAAAGCAAGCTCATTTTGTGAGAAGGTTAACATTCCACAAAGCTGAGTGAACGCAGATATAGATTCATTCAAAGCAGGCGAGCTCAAACATTCTAGCACATTGTCTCCTGGTTTCAGAGTAGTTAAACCGTTCAAATCACTTGCTTTGTAGTGTAGATGGTTGGCAATGCTTGATTGCATTTTCTCCAAAAAAAGAGAATCCAATTCATCTGAACTTGATTCAATGAAATCGGCATAATCAATCAGAATGGAGTTTGTTTTACCAGCAATGTATCTATATACGTGTAATTGAGCTGTTAAAAAGTTGACATTAGAAATATTGGCTAGATCAGAGGAATTGTTCCGTGCAAGTAAACGTTTGCCAACATTGGCCACAGATGAATCGACGATGTAGATGACTTCAATAAATGCTTCATTCGATTTAAATTCTTCAACTACACAGTCAAAATCAGCATTGTAAAACCATTGATGTAAGCAAGATGAAACAGCATCGGTATACTCAATTGGTATTATCTGGTTCTTAAATTCTACCAATAAATGATTAATTGCATACCAAGCGTAATTTGATAGACAATATCTATCCCAGACAATGGGAAATTTCTTCTCGATGCACCTTTGTGTTACTTTCTGCATGAAGTCATAATAGAAAAAAGAATGATATGGTTCAAAGTTACGCGTAACGTTAAACTGTGTGGCTTCCAGCAGCGGGAAATATTTTTGATTCAATTTCATCGGATAGCGAGTTCTTCTCAACTTTTCAATCAATGACGATTTACCAACTCCAGTCATCCCGTCAATAGCAATTACCGGTGTAACTGAAAAATTTCGCCTAATCAACAGTTCATCTAGTTCCTCAATACTTTTACCATGTTCATAATGGGTAACTGGTTTGAGAGAGGTTTCTTGAACTAGCGAGTAACACGATGATACAATTGTCTTGGATTCTTTTTCATTCATGGATGAGTACTTGTGAAAGCCTTTAGAACCGTTACCTACGTTCACTGCAGCGAGAAATCTGTAGGTTGCTTCATTATTGTCCACATTCTTACCTTGTTTACACTCGTTAGAATAGCCGTTTTCAGCATTGTCCAATTTAATTCTCTTACAAGTTTCCATCTGCAACAAAAATGTATTATTTTCATCCAATTCCAAGGAAACAAAGGTCAAATTTATACTGTTACCCGAGAAAGTCAGTAACTAAAACAGTTTATGAAAAATTTACAATACTAAAACAAAATGATCAACAAGAACACAAAATTGAAATTCATATTGTTGGTATTCCAAGGTTGATAAACTTTTTAGCAGATCAGTGTACATGTGTCAAGAATGACTGTGAACGAGGTTTATATATATATTCAACATCCTCATTAACAGAATTCGATCTGATCAGAATAGACGAAAAATTTGCTACACCGTCTACAATACAAACAATTTTGCCATTTTCAGCAGACAATAGGTTTGCAATTTATCACCAGCAACCGGTTATGCAAGCATATGATAACAACCCAATCTCAAATTGGTGTTCTGTGTATCGTAAACTGTTACCCTTTGATGAAAGGTATAACTATGCAAACATAGTGTCAGACGCTAACAATACTGTTCATCATAAAATGGCTATTGATTCTGGTACCAATGCTGATATTGAAATCATAATGCCTGATGATTTTATCCTACTATCAAGTAAACGAGGTTGTTTCATTGATACTCATTCTGAATTAATTTTAAACATATTCACTAAATATAGTATGTCAGTCAGTAAATTGTTTGAGCCAAAAACCAACATAAACAACAATAAATTCTCGTATACATTCATTGACACAGAAAATTCCACGCTTCTTGAATTTATCATTGAAAAAATAACGCAACTTGGATTTCACGAAATAGCCGTACATAGTAATAAGCAAATAGTAGCATTTGATGATTTCTTCACCCTTGTGGTTGGTCCAATACACAATTTAACTTTGTTATATGAATAAAAAAATAATTGAAAAGAATGATTTTTTCTGACTTTTCATCAAATGTAGAGACAAATTTTGTTTCCATCAATTGTATACCTGAAGATCATGTTTTAATTTCAATGCCATTTTTCCATATCTCAACCAATCCTGGCCCTAATAATGATAGAACAGTTGACAATGTTCGTGCTGTACACTTTGATACACTGACTGAAATGGTTGGTTTAATGCTAGAAAATGAACACTGTCCACAAGACTTTTTGTTCTCATTTGCAGAGAAAAACTTAGATTTGATAGTAAAATACATTGATGATAATGATACATTAAACATCTGGAGAAAAAGTGGAATTTTCAAAACAATCAATGAATACATGAAAGCACTCATGTTCGATGAAAAATTCACTAAAACAATCGAAACGATAACGTTTGATCCTGTTCGTGTCTATGAAACTCATCCAAATACAAATCTTCTCATAAACTTTTATCACACTGGGCAATTTTACTCATTACTCAGATCTCCAGATGAAATCACTACAACAAAACGAAACTGCAACGATACAGATTACAATCGAGCGCAATACGTTCTTGCTCGCATGACTGACACCCTTTGCAATAAATCCAACAGAATATATGATACAACTTTACGCTGGATTAACTTACTTCTTTTGTTAAACATTTTACTAGTTCGATCTTTTCCGATAGAAGGTTATTGTTCGAACAACTTGAAACTTTCATACATGGCATTGGCTTTTGATTTTGTTGTACGTTCTAGACTTATTGACGTTTGGCAGCGAGACAAAGAGACAAGCAAAATTTTGAATCTAATATTTGCGAATTATAAACACCAGTCTCCTTACATAAAGCTTTTAGGAATAGAAAGTGCAGACAAACGAGCATCTCTGGTTGTTGATTTATTGTATAAAAATTGTACCGATAAACAAGTCACAGAAGCATTTAGAAGCATAAACATTCAAGAATATTTTAGTTTATTGAAAGAAAACATTGTAATGATAGAGGGTTGTAGCTATTACAAGTTAGATGAGAGCATTATCTATTCTTGGCTATTCAATTTTGTAACTATTGGTGTACAAAAACTGTTACCATCAAACTCTACTATTCCATTATTGACTGATTGTGACTATTGACTTGTTTCACATTAGAATATCTTCGTTCACTTTTTCGTTGATCGCATTTTTACAAGTTGGGAAAGCAGAGTTTTTTTTTGCCAGATCAAGCACGTGTAGTAAAAGTTCTTGTAATTGTTTTTCGTTGCTTTCAGCGAACATATTCGAAATGATTTCCAGAGGTTGTTTTTTATCCTTATTTTTATTGGAACCAGTGCCACTAGTGTAAGCTGATAAATCAGACTTTGAGGTCTTGTTGAAACGTTTATCATTACTCAATGATATTTTTGGTTGCTTGATATCATTGATCGGTCCTTTAATTTGAAAATGATTATCGTCCAATGATAAAGTTACTAAAAATCCAGCTTTGAAAAAAACTGTTTTAGCAATTTTCCCATGAATTTGATTTCTCGCTAGTTTATAAATTTTACCATGTACCAATATCGTATCGTTTGCTTCGTCTTTAGCATCGCAGGCTATTGTTGGTTTTTTTGTTTCTTTAAATCCATCGTCATCATCATCATAATCACTAACATCATAGTTTGAAACGTTGTTGTTCTCTTTTTGGAGTAAACTGTTTTTCATGAAACATGTAGTAGTTTGGTAGAAAATTTCAGCGTTTGGTATGTTCACTTTAGCTTTCACAACCAATTCGTCGATATCATTGATATCTTCACTTTCGATTACTTTTTTCTCAGCTTTATCCGTCGCATGTATGTGAGGTTTACGGAATGCAACCAACAAAGATAAATTACTTATTCCTACAATTGCACCTATGAGAGGACTTTCATCGTATACATGTGTTTTATGACAAATGTAATTTTTCTCTTTATAAATGTATTTTGTCTTAACGTGCTCATTAGGATTTTTATCTACTAGTTCGTTCACAAATATTTTGGTGTTAGAGTTGAGGGAATAGTACATACAATTTTCAGGAAAAAGTCTTTTCACAAATTCCATTTTTTCAACATGAGAACGTTTCTTTATCAGGTTTTGCATAGTATCAGTATCACCAGTGTTAGTTGCTGTCAAAGCTGGTTTTTTGTTGGTTAATGTGTTATTGCAGTTGGTTGTGATTGCATAGAAATCAAATATTCCTAAACAATTCTCTCTTTCCCCAGTCAGCAGCATATCAAAAATAACGAATTTATATTTACGAAATAACTTTTCGTAATTTTCTTCACTCAACCGTAGGCTCAACTTGTCTACTACGTTTGTTTGGTGGTCATTTGTTGGAATAGAACATGACTTTGTTTCCTCATTGTAAGTCACAACATGATTTCTTGTCATTACAACCCATGTTCGTTGTAGGTTATCATCAGCTTCCACACAAACATGCTTTTCTGGTGCAAACTTAGGATGATTGCTGAAATGAACATATTCTGGAAGGTAGTTCGATATTTTTTCAGATGATTCCAGCGGCAGGTCATTGGCAAAGTAAATTTTATTTTCAACTAACAATTTAACTGCTTCTATGTCTGCTTGCGTAGATTTAGCAAGCAATGAAGAAAACTTAATAGGAGTCTGATAATATTTCAATAAGATTGAACCGCTGGTTATTGGCTGCACTTTGCTCTTTTTTTCATTACTTTTACTGTTGGATTTGTTAGTTCTACTTTGACTGCCAGTTCCAGATGTTTGGTGGTTTGAGTGGTAATTGAAGTCACAGCTATCAATCATCATCTGATGGTTGGAGAGAAAGAATTTAAGAGCTTCTAAGGGAAACAATAGTTCCACTTTAAGTTTAGCGGTTGGACAAGAATTGTACGCTTGAATTGCAAAAATCAGCTTACGAAAAACATTCATTGCAATTTCCATGTTATTGTTCAGATCCTCATCATAATTATTCCAATCGAGCCAGCCTTCGTTGCTTGTTGATGTTTTACTTGGTGGAGCAATTTGATGTTGAAGAGTTTTCTTCCATTCATCAGTGCAAACTCTGTTTACACAATCAACATCGGTTGAGAGTAGATCGTCAAAATTATCAATTTTACCACAATCAATTTTGAATGGTCGCTTGGTATACTTGGTTTGTTTCAGAAGAAAAACATAAATTTGAACAAACATTTCCAAGGAGAGGTAACCGGTTTGTTTAGAAAGAAAACCATTATAATCAATATACTGTTTTTTTGTTGCAGCATTCACTGAATTACATTGGTTTTCAGATTTACGTTTGTTGTTGAACCTTTTGTTCATTTTTGCGTATATTTTACTTTTAAATGGAGAACGTTAACGATGCAAACGTGATCACTGACAATAACGATAATAATGGTTATTTTTTGCCAACTGATCGGTTTATATCGGAATCTGAAATGGAAAAGCCTAGTGAAAAAAAATTTAAAAATGATAAAATATTCACTAAACCTTCGAAAACGTTTCGTATTTGTACATCTTTGAGAACACTCTATATAGATGAGATTCCTGATTTGTGTGAAACCTGCTTCATGTTAAAATGTGAGTGCCAATAAATGTCAATTCTGACAGAACAATGTAACATTTGGAATTTTTTCTAACAATAAATTATGAAATTTTACTTCAGTGTATAAATCTCTTGTCATCTGATTGTAAAATATTACCTGTACTCCACACTCTCTTATTGACTCTGAATACAAGGGTAACTTCGTAAGATAAACAATCATTTCAACAATATTGTCAATAGCTAAACTACATGCATCAGAGTTTTGTTCTCTGTCAACAATTATACATGAATTTGGTAGCAATGTAACACATCCCACTTGAGCATCAATTTTTTGCAAACTTTGTAAAGATTCATCTAGCTTGATTTTTATGCTATTTGATGATGACTGAACAGAATCAACGATCAATAGTTTCATTGTTTATACTTGTAGATGAGCTCTGGTTCTCTTCAAAATCAGTCAATCTTTGCTTTAACTTCTCTATTCTGTTTTCATCAAGGGAAGTTCTCGCAATATACATCGGAATTTTTTCAGTATAAAATTTTATTGTGGATCTGAGTCCATTGATAGTTTCGATGCCGTTATCAAGAAACAAAACCTGTATGTTCTCATAATACTCATCAAAAATAACGCACCTATTGTATCTTTTCTTGTACCGTGCTTCCCAATCAGCTCGATGTTCATTTGGTATTTTTTCAATACAGCTAGTTACAAATTTTTTTAAGACAGGCATTTTCACAAGAATCAATCTATTATCAAAGTACTCTGTAGGTATTTCTTTGATAAACTTTGGTAGCTCAAGGCTCTTGGTAAACCTTTCAATTTCGTGTTCTTCCAGCGATGAAGTTTTCTTTCTCACGTAAATAGGTCTCAATACGTCCGCCTCAATTTGAAAGTCACTTTCATCGTTTAAATCGAAATCATTTATGATTGAATTGATTGAATCTAGTCCATTGGTCTGGATTAAAGTATCATCAAGTAACATCGAGAAGTTTTCAGAAGCATCCAGATCGATAGCTGTTCTCTGCTGTGATTTCTCAACTTGTTCGGAAACAGTTTTTCCACTTTCAGATTCTCTAGCGACTCTTGGCTTTGGCTGTTTGTCAACATACATATTTTCACTGCCATTATCAGCATTACCAAAATGTTCATCTATCGTAACATTTTCAATGATCGTAGTCAAGCCATGTTCAGGTGCATCATGTTGAGTTATGTTTGATACAACATGTACATTATTAACTTGATCGACTTGTGGGGAATCATTATTTGATTGATTGTTAAAACTAATTGCTGAATCAGTTTGTGCAAACGGCTGAAATTGTTTCTGTTTTTGTATCTCTGACAAGTTTCCACGATTTTCTTCAGAAAACCTGAATACTGGTCTTTTTTCAATGTCAATATTCAACTGTTCAAAATTTTTTCTTTTCATGCCAGTTTTCGGAAAATCGGTCAAATTAGTATTACTTTTTGATGAAGTACCTGATTTCGTAGATATTTCTTGTTCATTGTGTTGTAATTCTTCAATCAAAAGATTTGGTTGTTTAACTCTGACCAATTTTTCCGAGTTTGTTAACTTGATATTTACAGGTGTTCTATTAAAAGCTTGAGAAAACGCAGTCTGCAATTGTTCTAGTGGATCATTGTCTTTTATATCTGCTAAGCTATTCAAATTTACAAGAATCTGTTTGAAGTCAATTATTATATTTTTGTCATTTCTTTCTCGATAAATCGTTCCGGTGCTTATTTCAGACAAAATATTGTTAAAATCTGTTACTAGTCTCTTAATGTGAGTAAAAGATGCTCTCAATCGCCTGACATATCTATGTAAACGATTTGTATACTTTAATTTATCGGTTGCTTGTTGGATTACATTGTACAACATTGGGTCTTGATGACTGTCCAATTCCATCTCAATATTATCGACATCTGTTGAAAGCACATCATATGTATTTATTTCATCTTGCAGTTTTTTGTAAAGCATCAAAAAATCAGTTTTCCAAAGACTGAAATTTTTATTGAAAACTTTGAGCGATGCCTGCATCCCAGAAATTTTCTTCATGTAGAAAAGATTAACGTTAGGTTTGACATTATAGTTTTCAGAATGTGAGTTTTCAGAGTATGCCTTGATTAGAATCCGTTGTTTTCTCGCCTCAATAGCTTTTTTTAACTTATTTTCAAAATCAACAAAAGCAGAGTAAGCGTTGTTAACAGATAAACGTAATCTATCAATGTCAATTAGTGTAAAGTCCAAAGAAACTGAATTATTCTGAATAGTTTGCTTTATGATTTTCTGTGTCTTTTTACAGGTAGCACAGATTGAGTCGTTACTGGTAACCGGTATACAAGATTCTGACATTGTAGAAACACAATTAGTAAAATTGTAGTCAAAACAACTATTAAATAGGTCAATTGAATAAGGAAATTTGATTGAGTTGAGAGAGATATCAACGCAATTCCAAGAAGTCCTGAAAAAACTGAAAAAGATACTATATTACTTGTTTTCATACTAGAACTCATTGCTTTATTATATTGGAGGTGAATATCTTGATTTGCTGATACTATTAATTTGTTTACATTTTCATTTATCAAAGAATCGGTCAGATTATCGGACTGAGTATCATTTTCGCTGAAAATTAAACTTTCTTCGGTAGATCGTTCAATTCTCATTCCCTCAGAGTTTACGTCAAGTGATTCTAGATAAAGAGCAAAATCAAGAATCGTACTTGCCTGGTAAACGGCGAGTATATTTTCTGGTATCAAGCATGCAATTAACATTTCAAAAGTAAACTCTAAACTGTCAAGCTGCAAAGCTTGCATTAGCGATCTTTCACACTCATTAACAAAATTGTTAAGATTTTCTTCACTTTTATGGTTATCATAACCAGTGTTAACAATGAAACCCACAGCAAAATCTATCAAACTGAATGCTCCAATACCATCAACCAAGCCTGCCAAAGTTGAAGCTGTTTTTTCGAAAATTTTTCCTATAAGTCTTTCTGTTACCTGTTTCGCTATAGATAGCTTTACGCTGAACTCTATTGAAGTTTTTATTGTTCTTTTTTCCAAAAGTAACCCTGATAGTTTTGTCAATGTTGATAAATTTGCTTGTATTGTTCTCCCAATCATTGGTAATGTTTGGTTGATAATTTTTGAAACCATAACATCTAAAGCAATAGCTCCTGCAAGAGTTGGAAGTGCTTTTAATATTTGACTCAATGAATCTGTTAAATCTTTAGAGACTAAAAATTTATGTCCAGAATTGATGGATTCTCCTCGAACCTTTGAATCACTAGTCGCTGACTTGGTATGTGCTTCAATTCTTGCTTCCTGGTTGATTGTATAGCTTTTAATTTGTGGTAAACCTTTGAATGCTTTGTTTCTATAAGCAAACCATTTTGACGAGGATTTTAGGTAATCTGGAATTTCAACGTTCATCTTGGGTAAGTCAAGCAACGGTAGCATCGAGCCATGATCAAGTTTATTGTAAGTATTAAGAATAACGTTTCTATAGATATTTAGTCCGAATGTAAACTCTGCAACTTCTTGGCCAACTGTATTCTCACATTCACCTGATTCATTGTTATAAACTTGATCAAAGACTTTACAGTAACCAGCGCTTAGTTTGAAAGTATAACCACAGCCATTATCTGTTTGAGTTACGCGATTGAATCCTATTGGTAGATCTGTTACTCTGGGAATGTATTCCTTTGATGACCAAAACGGTTTCTCTAATTGTGTTATACTTTCAGGGACAATCACACATTTACCACCAGCCCAATTGAGCCTGGGAAGGCGTTTGCTTGTCACGTTACTGAGGCTTTGATCTGAATTCGTTGAAGCAATAAAACATGAAGGCTGGCACTGAAAATCGTATTGATCAGTATCACCCAACCGATAAATGGATACACTCTCGTTAGGTAAACATTCTGAATTTGGTTTTTTTGAAGTACATGATAACAGCGAACAAGATTTTTGCGTCAATTTTACATTCAAAGTTGAGCATTGCCCTTTGAGTGAAGGTGGAACATAAAATGGTAAATTTTCTTTCTCTTCCCTAATATCCAAATCTTGAACAATGTTAGGGTAATGCTGATGTATATAAGTTAAAACGTTAACAGTAAAGTTGTATTGTGCAAATTTGTACGCGGCTTTTTGATCTTGCTCTGTATACACAGCCAGATTTGATACCATTATGGAAATAGTCTATTCTTATGCAAAGAACATATGTGAAAATTTGAGTTCATCTTCAAAGGGTATTGTTCTTGATGGTACATCATGTACCTTCAAGTCATCTGTAATTGAACTTATGGAAAAAAAATATGGAATACCAAATGTGAAAATTCAACGTTACCATCGATATACCGAAGTTAACCATTTCTTCCCAAGTAGTTTGGGATATATATCAAGAGGTTTAAAAATACTCGATATGTTGTCTGGAAGTGACTTCATCATGGATCGATCTCCATTCAATCCCCTAGATTGGAATCTTCTTTGGAAGATGATGTATCAATATCGTCATTTGTATGGGAATGTTGAATGTGACGAAGCTGTTCAATGCGAATATTTCGAACTTTTTGATAATATATGTGCATCACATCGTACCTACATGAAGTCGCATACAGAAAAAATGAACTGTATTGCTTTGATTAATTCCGATGTAGCCTGTGTCAGAGATTTGCGTAGAAAAAGAGACTCGGGGAGTGACGGTGAACGAAGTACTTGGCTTTTCTATGACTATCTACAGAACAGATTCTATAAAAATATCTATCCTAACACAGTCATCGATTTAGTTGATTTTAATTTTGAACCATCAACAACCAAATTTTCTGATATCATTGAGAATATTTCTGCAATCATTTACCAAATAATAAATGAAAGTAAACCCCATAATCAAATACTGAATGATCAAAGGTTTTTGAGGCGAGTACTCGCTACTATTGACTGTAGAGAACCTTTGACGGTAAAACCGTGTAGAGAGCTTCGAAAAATCGATATCGAACGACCAAAACTTCGAACTACTCTGGAATCGTTATCAAATCGTGAATTGTCAAAACATTTGTACAAAAATATTGTACGGAAAAATTGAGCACAATTTGTATAATAATATGTAAGCAAAAATGTATAAATAGAAGATATAACTACATTCAAAGTATCATTTGTTCAATTGTGAAATAAATTATTGTTATTGTAAGTGTTTTGTTTATAAAATAATTATTATTTTTTAGTGAACAATGGAATTCATCGATGATTTGTATGATCATTTGATTTATGAAACAAAAAAAAATGCCCGTGCAATGCAAGTGTCTGCAATTGATACTTTGAATTTTGTAGTTATGCCTGACCCTGCTCTTGAAGATGCTTATTCAAATTTGAATGAGGAACAACTTGCGGTGTACAAATCCCTTATATCGAATAGAGGAATTACTCTTATACAGGCTGGACCGGGGGCAGGCAAGTCTTATACTCTTCAAACTTTTGTGCATAAAAATCATACAATATACAAGTTTATCGTTGTAATTTACAAAAAAGATTTGCTTGAGCCATATACACGTTATATTGAACCTGCAAGACTTCTTACATTCGCAAAGTTTGAAATGCAAATGTACGGTGCTATCACATACTTTGAGCTGAAATCTTTAGCTGCTAAAATGTCCAAATACAGTGACGTTTATGAATACGAATATGGTTACATACTATTGGTTTTATTACAAAAGATACAACAATCAGATATTTTTCATAAACTTCTTTTGCTACCGAATGCTTGCCTGATAATTGATGAGTGCACAACAATAAGTAGAAATTTTCTCTCACTACTTTTGATTATTGCTCGAGCATATAATATAAAAACGATATTTTGTGGTGACAAAAACCAACATCAAGAAATAACCATTTCAAAGTTTTACGACACAATATCATCATTCTGTATAATCTCTTCATTGAAAAGCACCATTGTTCACACTCTACATAAAAACATGCGGATACAAAACGATCAGAAGCTGACAAATTTAATCGACTTTTTTGCTAATTTTGAACAGAAACATCGAACTCGGCTTATTGATGATTTTGTTAAGGCGACCCTGATTGCTGTATTCAATAGAAAATTTTACAGTCAACCTAGCACGGATGATTTTATATTGGCAAAAGGATATCGAGAAATAACAAAATTTATCATGCCTTACTATAATGGTATTCCAGTATCATTTTATGAAGCAGAAGTAACCAGTAAGGATGGGAAAAAAAAGAAAATCGTAACCAAAGAGTATGAACCGAAACAACATAAATTTCTTCCCTACATCCCTCTTGTTATTGGACAAATTTACAAAGTCGCATATTCACCGAAAAGTGGTCCTTCAAAATACCTATACAAAACTTTGAAATTGAAATCTATTGAATATGATGACATAAGTAACTTAACAAGTGCAAATAAGCTTATTTTTGATTTTCCATACACAGTTCAGATTGATAATGTGCACGCGAGGCACAACCCTAATAATTCAACAATTGAAATCGTAAAAATGGTCTATGAAGGTAACGATAATATAATGTTTGAATCACATTTCAACAATTACTTCCATTCATATGAGGCTGTCCGCAGTTTTCCTATTTATCCGTTGTTCATATTGTCAACATGTAAAGCTCAAGGCATAACAATATCTGGCAGTATGAGTTTATTAATTGATGGATTAAATTATACAGCATTGTACGTTGCTCTGTCTAGAGTACAAGGATCACAGTATATAACATCAATGTATTGTAAAATGTTAACAGGTTTGCATTATTGGCTATACTCAATTTTAAGTCACTGACGGACCCAGGTTATGATCTATGTCTTGCTTTGCACCTGAAAATATTCGATTTTATAAATAATGAGTTTTACGTGTTCACAGAAATGATATCTAAACTAGAACCGTTTCCTCATGATGTTACAAACATGATCTTCACTTTCTTTGAAAGCAACTCAATGACTGAACGATGTTCAATACGTAGTCATCTGATGAACAGATATTGTAACTATCTTAAGAAACCAACACCATCGAAATCATTATTTTCTTACGAATATTGTCGTTTGTTGCAGAAAAATAAATTCAAACCATTTCCAGAGGAATGTATTAAAGATGATTCACTACTTGGCGAATTTTTCAGTAGAAGTAAATTGAATATTTGCCTATCAAAATTAAAAAAAACGCGAGATATTGCTAGATGTTACACTGATGCACTTCTAGCTTTTGGTAAAGATAATATCACACTACAACCAGTAACTTGTTTACAGCAAAACGACAGTACAACAGCAATAACATCAAGATTGTGTATTGAAGATTTGTATAGAATAGATAAAACAAAAAGTTTGATAAAAATTTGAGTGATGTATTTTACACATTAGACAAACAGCTATCACAATGAAAATTTTCCAAGCAGCACATTTTCATGTTTTTTTTGTGATGATTGTCCTGTTACCGTTGGAAGGAAACTGTAACGCTTTAAATAAACAAATTAAAGATTTGTGTTTCCTTACACATGATCTGTTACGGCATTTCGTTCCTACGAGTATGATTGACTTTATTGCACCTAATTATATGGATACGTTAGATAGTCGTACATTAGCGGATAAGGAGAAACCAGAAATCAATTGGCCGCAAACAAATTTCACGAAAATACTAAGCCAAACAAATTTACTTGAACTTTACAGAAATTATGTTGATCTATATTCACGAGAAAATGCGTTTTGTGAACAAGAGCGAAACCATACTGGTGCTAAGAAAGAGAAGACATTTGCAAATAGAACCTACGACTCAGAAATACTACAACAAAGCCCATTGCATGTAAATACAATTGATGAGGTCTTCAATTCAACCCAAAAGATGCAAACATCAACACCAAGAACAATAACTACTTCAACAACGGTATCAACATCTGAACCTCAAAAATTAATAGAAACTACAATAGTACCGATCATGTATATGAGACATGAAGAAACATCAACACCGCGCCCAATAATATTTACTAGACCTCCAACAACGACAAGTACCACTTCAACAACTACAGCTTCAACAACCACAACAACAAGTTCAAAGCCAATCAGATTTACAAGACCTACGTCAACAACTTCAACAACCACAACAACAACCTCAAAGCCAATCATATTTACAATACCTACGTCAACAACTTCAACAACCACAACAACAACCTCAAAGCCAATCATATTTACAATACCTACGTCAACAACTTCAACAACCACAACAACAACCTCAAAGCCAATCATATTTACAAGACCTACGTCAACAACTTCAACAACCACAACAACAACCTCAAAGCCAATCATATTTACAAGACCTACGTCAACAACTACTACCACAACAACAACCTCAAAGCCAATCATATTTACAAGACCTTCAACAACGACAACTACAACAACAACATCCACCTCAACAACCTCAAAGCCAATCATATTTACAAGACCTACAACAACTACCACCACTTCAACAACCGCAAAACCGATAGTATTTACAAGACCTTCAACAACGACAACGACAACTACAACTTCAACCACCTCAAAGCCGATCATATTTACAAGACCTTCATCAACGACAACTACAACAACAACTTCCACTTCAACAACCTCAAAGCCAATAATATTCACAAGCCCTTCACCAGCAATAACTCCAACAACAAAATCTATTCCAAAAACGAAAACTACAACAACAACTTCCACTTCAACAACCTCAAAGCCCATAATATTCACAAGCCCTGCAACAATGAACACCACAACAACGCCAGGGAAAACGCCTTCAACAACAACATTAAAGCCAGCAATTTCTACAAGACCTGCCTTAACCACAGCAAGACCAAAACTTGTTTTATTAACAAGACCTTCATTCATGAACATAACCCGAACAACACCGAATACATCAATATCCAAACGACCAGGAACTTTGAATACGATTCCAACGATAAAAACAAAACTGGAGCCAATGCAAATAAAAAAAAATGTAAAAACGGTATCTTCTGATAATGGCACTTCTCTGATATTAGTAACCGAAAAAACGATCGAAATCTTCGATACAATAGTCACTCAAAAGATACCAGCTTTGTTCACTGTGACTCCGATTAATCCAATCAAAAAATTTCTAACTTCAACGACAACTACTAGTAAACAACAACCATTAAACAATCCAACAACACATAAGTCAACTGTACAATTGATAAATTCAAAACCGACTACAAATCCAAGCAATTCAACAAATGTTGAAGAACCTGATATCACACCATCAACAACGATAAGCCCAATGTCACCAATTTTAAACCTAACAGATACACATGATACATCTGATCAGGGATCGATAAAGGAACAATTTTGTGATATCGAAAAGTATGATAATAAATGTAAAAAACAAGAAAATAGTGTTGTAAATTATTCAGATTCATTTGCAAGTGATAAATCTAATAATAGACAGAAAAAACAAAGCAAAATAGTGCTACATTTTACTTTGAAAAGTTTAATAAAAACCAAACTTACGCTACGGCAGACCATAAAACATTTCTTGAATTTCATGCAAAATGTTCTCGTTTCAATGTTTTCATATTTACTCAAACTGTTCTATTAAATTAACGAGACTTGTCACTTTGATACTAGTGGTTACAGCAATAGTAAAAGCATGTTTATTAGATATGAGTAGTGTTCATCTTGCCGTGAAATATAAAAACCATCATGATTTGCCATTTGATTTGGCCAACTGTTCTTCACAACAGTTAACACAACTACCACGATTTAAAAACGAACAATATTCTGGAATAACACATTTGGATGCGAGTTATAACAATTTGACGTATATTGGTTTTAAAGCATTCAGACATATACGTCTTTTGGAAAATATAAACTTGAGCCATAATATGATATCACGAGTTTCTGCTGGAGCTTTTTCTAAATTATTTATGTTGAAATTTTTGGATTTATCTTACAACAAAATTATTTCTATACACCCGGATACATTGTCACGAAATAGTGCTTTAAAAGCCCTTTTCATAAGTCACAATCCTAACTTCAACAGATCATGCCTTCTGTTTATGCAAAATCTACCAAATCTGTTGTACGTTGATGTTTTTTCTACTTATCATTTTCAGTACACCAGTTCACCTGTTATGACAATGCTAACAACAAAGGTAGAAGAAACAACGACAACGGAAACAATCACAACAGAAATAACCACACCAGCATATATTATCACGACTAAAGCTGAAAAAGAAGCAATTACAAAGCAAAATAAAAATTCACCATATGTATTAAAAAAAGCGAAATCTTATTTAGTGTCAATATTCTTGCTTTGCGTAAGCTTGATGCTTATAATTGGTCTTATACTCACAGTTTTCTGGGTGCATACAAATTACCACCATTCTGGCATTTTATTACAAAACATTTATTAATTAAAAACTTGAAGTATAGAAGTACATTCTTTTTACATTAATATGGATAATAAAGTTTTCATCTTATTAACTCAAATAATTACATTTTTTATATCAATGTTAACTGTTATTTTCTTCATTTTCATACTTTCACTTCATGCTACAACTAAAGCCAAAGAAAACAAACAAGATTTCATACTATATCAGACATTTTAAGTGGGCAAATTTTCTTACCGCAAAACTCTGTATAATACCAATGCCGAACCAACAAAATAATTTTCACTAGTTTAATGAAGGCTAAATTACGATCTTCTCTCAAATTCAGCATACTCGATTCATCTGAACTCTCAGATGACGCTGCGAAAGAAAAATCTTCAATTGATACGCTATTAGTGAGTTGTAACCTATTGTTATTGTTTAGAATTTTTGCTTTCCATGATAAATATTTTTCCACTATTGGTTTAGATACAATTATACAATTTTCCTTTTTTAGGCAGGTGATAGGTTTGAAACATTTAGCTTTAGTGAATACAATTTTCAGCTTTTGATCGGTCTTTGAACGGGTAGAAATGAAACGGCTTACACGACCTTTTATCATTTCATAAATTATTTGTTCCATTATCTTATAATAACCCTCAATCGGGTATAGCTTCATTTTATCCGGTTTGTAATAACGATTCAATGTTGCTTTAATTCCAGACCAGCTTTCTAAAGATATAGCCATCCTTCTTGGAAATCCAAACGATAGCCTAATACTGCTACTATAACTACTATTTATTAATAAATTTCAATACTAGAGGCGAATGTTTGTGGTTTTCGATTTGCCAGAAACGAATAAGATTCATCACCTCGGATCTAGTTGGCTGCCGGATTTTGTACCCAACATCAAAGTATCGCCAAACTCCTAAATATTCTTTGTATACTCTAGCGACTGATTTTACAAATAAGCGTGAACATCCTTTGCCCAGTAAACAATCATATAATTTAACTAACTCTCTCAATTGAAGATCTGGTAAATAAAGCTTGTGATAAGTAGTACTCTTATATTCATCTGTATAAATATTAGCCAAGTAATAGTTTGAATTCAAATTTTTTGGATAAACTTGGAAAACAAACATGATTGCTAAGGTTCTCAGAATAGGGTACACTTCAGAATCATAGAACCCAAATCTTGAGTTACTTTTTGAAACTCTGCAACAATACAAGTTATTTCGCATTTTGAAATAATTGTTTGCTCTTACTTGTTTCCTTTTCTCCGTAGCTTCATTGTTGCTTTTTTCGTATGCCAAATTTTCACAAAGAACATAAAAATACCTTGATTTAGTTATATCTTTATTGGTTGGAGTAGACATCATGGAAATTGAAAAGAATTGTTTAATAAAGAACTATAATCATAAACCAAAGCTTAATGATACAGCCATTAATCATTCTATTTTGTCAAATGTGAAGGTCCCTAAAATAAAATATTATACTGATAGAGTTAAAAAAAATTTACTTTTCACAGAACTTGAAAGATGTAATGCCCAAGGATACACTCATATGGTGAACATGAGCCACCAATTATTAGATGTTTTATGTTATACAGATTATTTTCCGAATATAACATTTCGTGATGCACGGGTATACGCACACATAGCAAAAACTTTATCTGACAATGATTAACAATTTGCAAAAGAATTGTTCACTCGACTTTTAATGAAAGTTGTCTCTAAACAAGTATCATTGTCACAGAACTCATGAGCAGCTAGAACAAGAGGAGTAAGCACATATCTAGGATTAGATGGATCAACTGCTTTAAGTAATGTATGTTTATTCATGAGTGTGAAACCATACCTGTGATTTTCCTCTCTATATGTTAAAATCATTTTTTCAGTCTTAAAAGAAGATATACGATATTGTGAACTGGATGAATCATCAGATTTAGACGAAGTAGAAGGCAAGTGTGATGGCTCACTGACTGCATCATTTTTTTTCAAAACTGTTGAAGGATAAATATGGTAAAATAGAAATTTGTGTAATGCGGGTAGTTTACAACTCAAAACTGAATCAAAACTTCCATCTTCTTTCCGAACGATAATTCTAGTTGTAGATTTATTCAACCAACAATTGGAAAATGATATCTGGTAATTTAAGTAATCCGAAGTTGTCAATCCAACCAGTTCTCTCGTACGTCTTTCAACATCATCAAATTTAACCATAGAATCATTTTCGATATTTTATGAGCAAATGCTCTGATCTCTTCCACGATAATTTTACCAGTGCTGTCAACGAAAAGTGGAATCCATAAATTTGAATTGTTCGTAGCATATGTTTCTGTTCTAGACCAACTATCATTTGCTCCATTCATGAAATTTCGATAATAGTTGTAAAGGTCAAACCAGTGAGCATGATAATTGCATATAAATAAGGCTTCAAATTCATCACATTTACCAACACCTTTGTAGATACACGTTCTAGACTGTGAATACCCAACAGGAGAATCTCCATTCATACCATTACCATTTGAAAAAAGTGACGCTGTGCAAATTATATTGGCCATTATACACCGCTGATTTTTCTATTATATGTTATATTATAAAACTACGATAACTGCCAAGTTGCAAATGAGAATGACCATAAAAGAATGTTGTCAATTTCTTCCGAAAATGGTAGGTCGATACAATGGAAACTCTGATTGTGCTTACAACATCTGTCTAGATGGTAACTGGTTATGGAGACGTGGACATATAACTGCAAACCAAGGTATTGATTATCAAATAGCAGCTACCGCGTGTAACTATACCAATTCACTTGTTTCGCGAATTAAGGTTTACTTTGAAAGCCAAAATGCAAAATTCAATAAAAGTTTGGTATATTTTGATGGGAAACGGGCGCCGGAAAAGATTCAACGTATCTCAAATGACAAAATGAGCAAGGAAAGAGAAGAACATATTGTAAAAATGTTTAAAAACTTGCTGGAAAAGTCAGGTTCAACCGTCATACAACTAGCTGAAGGAGATTGTGAACTTTGGATGTATCTGAAACGTGATAAAACAACTAATTCTGTGTTTGTCACTGCAGACAGTGATATGATATCGATATGTTACGATCATTTACCAAGTTGTAACGAAACTCATTCTGTTGTCAATGAGAATGAGGAGATTCTCGTGAATTTCTCAACATCAAAACTGTTAGTATTGGATAAAATGTTAGAACAAACTTTCCACCAATGTCTGATTCATGTGTCTGGGTACGACCAAATAAACTGATCAAAGAAAATTTAACTCAACTTTTAATTTATGGAATGGATGCATCTGAGAAAATAGCTAAACTAAAGACTAGGTCAGCTAGAGTTTTATTCGCCATTTCTGGTACTGATTATACGGATGCAATTTTAACTCGTACCATGATAAAAAATATTCTCATTCAACTTGAATTAGGATCTTATACAGATTTGTTGAACGATGAATCCAAATCAATTCTGGAGATAATATGGATATACTTGTATTTAGCATGTTTAACAAAATGTTCCTTACAAATGTATGTACCTAGAATGGGATTTGACGAAGCCAACAGACCGTGTGTGACAAAAAATGATATTGATATGTACACGGATCGCATACAAGCTTACCTCACTTTCATAAAAACGGGTGAATGTATAACAGCTAAAAAACCAAGATGCCACTCATCGATTTTGCTGAGATTGTTGTTGAATTTTATGTTACATGATTATGTTCCAAAAAGTTTGAAAATAATCAACAAGACAGCATTGCGTTTTTTTCGTGCGAACATGAATCTCACAGCTTTGTTATCACAAGCAAAGATGCGAGTGAATAGATTTACTGTTCAAAGACTAGTGTTTACATAAATAATTTAATAAATATCTTTATTTAAAAATGTTGACTCCAAAGAGAACTTTATTTATGAAGTTTTGCGATTCAGGAGAAGTGAAATCTTCATATTTAGGGTGTTCAATGTACGCATTTGTAACATTTTCTGAATAAAATAACTGTAGTCTTTGGGTTTGCAAGGGAGCTGAGTTTGGTGGTGAAACAAAAACATCACTATTACATGGTAAATATTGGGTGACAAAAGATATTGGCGAATTCAATGTGAAACAATTGTATGTGTAGTTGAATGTTTTTCTCGCTTTCTTTGTAGTAGGTGTTTCTGTGTAAACATAGAATGGTATACATTGGGAATGAAAGTCATTTGGAATTGAGTTTTCCGAACGAGTTATTTGTCTGTCACCACAATCACATTTGTAATCTGATAATGAAGATGTTGGATCATTTGGGTCAATACCAATGAATTGTGTTTGAATAGATGCTGCTGCACGGAAAACTTTTGATGCACACCAATTACGAATAGGTTTGAATCTATTGATGGGATGGGGAATGTATTTATTTTCCATTTCATCTTCACCATTGTAGTTACAAGTAAATCGAAAATTTTTTCTATCAGGCATTAACTGGTCTTCATCATACATTTCAATGTTTGATGCTGAAACGGCTTTATTATACTCGTTGTCCCAAAGTATGTTCCTTGGATCATTGATAAGTTTATCATTACAGGCAACAACCTGATCACCACTAACACCACCAAACATATTTGGAAATTTACTTTGACATATATGTGAGTTTATTGAGAATATTGTTCGGGTAGTGTGTGGATTACAGTGAACGTATGCGCTTTTCGATAAAAAACAATAACTTTTGTTAATTCCAAGTTTTTCATTTTCATAGAATACATCTTCTTCTGGTCCAACATTAATCAGGGTTACTTTTTCATTCATACACAGTTTTCTGCAGTCATGTAAAGTCGGAGAGCTAATAAAATCACTTATCTCAACAGGTTTACGTGAACAGTCTAAAGCTTTAGAAAGACCGGTATCGGTATGGTAATTCAGCAAGGTCAATGCTTCATGCGGCACAGATGAGGCTAACATCAATTCTAGATGCTGATCATTGCTTGGTATGAAAAAAATCGTTGCTATTATCATACCAAGTAAAATAGCAAAGGTGATTAACTTTAGCAGCATGGACGCAAAAGAAGCTTTTCGACGCTCGGTCTTGCTAAAATCTTGTTCAGAAAATTCACTTATGGGATCAATTGATATTGAAAATGCATCGAATGAAGATTTGCAGAACCTATTGAATGTTTACAACTACAATTTAAGTAAAACGTTACCTATTTTATTTGCAAAGATGATAACAAAGGTAACTCTGACCACTGCTGGAAGTTATTTCCCTTTGATAAAAAAGTTACCCATACAACCTGACAACATTAAGGTTAAAATTGAGCAAAACGAGATTGAGGCTATCCTTGCGAGTGGGTCTTTCGACGGTCAACCAGATGATGTTATGAAAGTATGTTTCTACAATATTATTAGAGACTTGGCGATGGATGCTTTAATGGAAAACAGTTTTTTTAAAAGTGCAAATACAACAAAATTGAGTACTAAAATAAAACTGCAGAGTGGAAATAGAAAATTTAGTCATGAAGATTTGAATTTGAAAACGCCCAAAACTGTTTCAAATATATTCGAAGAACATATATCAAAAGCTAAAAAGAGATCAGAAAAGGCTAGATTTGAAAAACAAACTAAGAATCGTGATGGCTGGTCTTACAACGAGTCAGAGTTAAGTGATGCATGCGTTGAGACGGATAATGATGAATTCTTTGATACAGGCAAATCAGGTGCAAAACCTACTGTGAATGACATTGTCGTTCATTCGCATGTTAATGCTGATGATGATTATAGAGCCTCCTCTGCTTTGTCAGTTAATTCTGGTATACCAGGAGTTGAAGAAAGACCTGTAATGAAAAATGATGATTTTAATTATAATGACATAAAAACTTTTGAAGCTGATATTGATGAACCAACACGAAGTGAACATGATGAGCCGAATTTTAACCAAACTGGTCAATCGATAGATGAGGAAGGGCAAGAATATGATGATAACTATGATTCAAATGATATGGATATAGATGAAAAATCATCTGGAGTTATTGAAAATTTAGAGGTGAATGTAAGTGACTTTTCAGCAATAAAAGAGCATGAAATAACGAAAATTTTAACTTCAACGCAAGAAAAAAGTGAACAACAAACAAGTGTAAATTTTCTTGAGTATGAAAGTGATTGATTATCGTTAATTAATTTTTTTAATGGATTGCGACTACACAGGTTTGATAATTGTACCTGCTTTTTTGCTTCACTCTCGGCATTCAAAATTATATTTACTGTGGTTGATTTCTGATGATTTACATAGAAATAAGTGTTCCGAGCTGAATAGGACTAATTCATCCAGTGAGGAAAGCAAATACATAGAAATTGAATCGATTGAATACATTGCAGTTCATGATGGAAAGTACAAATCAATCAGTTACAAGGTTAAATTTGGTCAAGGATATAGACTACCTCGTTTCATTGATGTTAAAACTGGTCGACAATGATGTTACACTGAGCTTTGAATTATCTTGTCTCGCCAACTGGATGGTTCAGTGTCATACAGAGACCCCGTGGAGTTTACTTTTGACAAACGAAAAGCATAAATATAAAGTTAAAAAATACCTATGGAAACTGCTTCGGTCTAAATCTGATTTCAACTCATTTGAACCATCTCTTTAGGGATACATTTAGTTTCAAAGTTAACATCAAGGACAATCCAACAATCATTGGATAGTGTTAAACATAAACAATTTCGTTCAGTTGATCGGTTAGATGCAGAAAGAATAAGTACAGAGAGTTTGAAGCAATCCAGCCAAAAATAAGTTCAACATTTCTTTACAAAAATGAACAATATGTGTGGATACGGTTTGTCACTACCAACAATCATACTACAATTGGCTTGGAACAGATATTGAAATCACAGAGTGGCCACGATGCGGACGACTGTCATTTAGTGTGTCTCAAAGAAACGCTGTATGAGTTCTACGTTCCTTACATTAAACGTACATCTTTGCGACAAGCTCTTAATGAACTGCTTGTTGAAACTATTGAAAAAAAGTTACAAGGAGAGGTTATATTTCTATCTGATTTAAGATACTTATATTACAGCCAATCATTGTTTATTTCGAATTTTATTTCATTTCATTATTGCTATCAAGAACCTCCAAAATTTATACCTAATCCAAAAACATATGAAGAGATGGAAGTTTTCAATAACATTCTTTTGCAAAGTTTACTTTTTTGGATGACAGATAATTTATCTATTATGCCGTTGGAAACTCATGGTCCGCTGATTGCTTACAGTGGGGAACGTCCTCTTCCAGCTTTGAAAAAATTTCAGCGAAAATATCCAGCAGAACACAAATATATCGTCGAAGGGACTAGAGCAATGCAAAGTATCGATGAAAGTCCAGATATTGGAGCGACTACTACCTACATTGAAATTGTAAATGTATTGGATGTAGAAGCTTTTCCCCAAATAAAAAACCTAATTTAAACACGATAATAATAAGATACTTGATTTGAATTTAAGTGCTAAGTCATTACATTATTCTATTAACAAAGTTGTATTTCCAACTATACCCTGATCATGTTGAACAATTGTTATGTTCAATTGTTTTTGTAGGTTATTTAAAAACTCTAATAATTTAACTCCGTCTATCGGAAAATTGTTTCTGATTAACTGATAGAAACTTGTTGAGTTGTAGGCATTACCATTAACTTTTCCATCTTCATCGGTAAAAAGTTTATAGAACATGAAAATTGTAAAAACAACGAGGCATAAGCTAAGAGAAATCTTTAAACCGACTATCATTTTATGGAAACATAACAAGAACCTATGTTTACAGTTTGAATTAGTATCTTTTTCAATTTTTTCTATTATTTTATCATCTATTTTCTCTAATGCATTTTGTGCAATATGTTCAACACCAGTTAACCGTGGATCTGTTATGAATTGGTCAATTTGATTTATGAGCTTATTTTCGGGGTGTGAGTGTGACGGTGATTTGGTAGGCGAGGAGGGCTGATGAGATGATTCTGCTATTTTTGCTGATCCCAAGACTGTTTGTTGGTTTTCAAGTTGTTGCTGATCTTGATACGGTAAAATATTGTTATTCGTATTGGCATTTTTCGTTAAATAATTGGCTGTTTTCTGAATCATGAAAGCCATGTTGGAAACATACAATCAGGTCTATATTACAAAAAAGAATATTTATTTGCCAACAAAGAAACAGCCTTGTTAACTAAAAATGTAATGACTACATGTGTGATAAGAGGATGAAAAGTAAGAAACTTAGTTCTATATGCTTCGTGAGCTGAAGGTTGTTTTGCTGGTGCAGCGTGACTAGGTTTACTCATGGTTTGGTAAAGAACTCTGATTTGCTTTTTGTTCAACTTTATAAGATATTTTTTTTGTTTGAGTTTTTTTTTCATAATACTGTGTTTTCGTGAACGTTTCATACTTATTATGTTGCAGGATTTGTTTCCATCAACATGACATTTCTCCTGTACCGTGTTTGTCGTTCGTGAATATGAATCCTTATCAACAGTGGCAACAATAGGTTGAGAATCTATTGCGTTATTAGTAGAAGTAAACGGTTTACTAGCTGATTGCTTTTTTCCAACTGTTTTTTGTGTATTTATCGTAGATATAGCGACAGTTTCATGATTTTCAGAGGTATCAATAGGCTTCTCATTCAATACATTGGATAACATTATAATCGCTCACTAACATGCAAGTGTCAATTAAACAAGAACAGTTCACACAATTTGTATCACTGATAACAGAGTATATCACTGATAATTATGATGTTTTACCAAAAATTTTCAATCAGCTACTTATATCAAAATACAATGATTACTATAATTCTGAAGAAGTTCCTCTAGTTTACGACTGTAATCTAGATGAAGTGAGACAAAATTGTACTTGTGCTAAATTTAATAGATATTTACATTACCATTTTGATGAGGATTTTGTTTGGCTTTGTAATAAAGTTGAAATTTGTGCTTATAAAATAATAAATGCAGCACTTGGCTCATCACATACCCATGACAAACAGATAAAAAGAGATCTTTTGCTAAACCTTAAAGAATGGCTACCAAATGCATGTTTCTCCGTGCTAAGTATAGAAGTACTATCACCAGGAAACAGGGAAAATAGGGAAGATAGCATCATCAACGATAGTGATATTCATATAATAGAGAGTGACTGGGAACCAAACTTTTTATATAGAATAACGAATAACAGTAAGTTTGTATACAAGTATTATAATAGAGCTAATAGTTTCAAAAATAAACAATATTTTGTTGATTGTAATTGGATATTGTATTAAATTATAATCAATAAATTAACATGGTACGTCGACGACGCACGCGGAACAAACCGAATGTTAGAAGACCAAGATCGCGATCTAGGTCTAGATCTCCATCTAAAAGATTTTCATCAAAAGGTAGAAGATCGTCTTCTCGATCGCCAATCAGAAGACGAAGTCGAAGCCCTGTCCCTCGAGGAGCCAGAAAACGCTCAAGATCACGCTCGCAGTCAATGTAAAAAAGAAGTGCTTCTCGATGCAGTAATTAATATTGCCTTGATAGCATGCTGACATTGAAATCAGTACAATTTTTAATCGTTGAAAGCTTGATATTTCATTTTTTCTGTTTGCCTTTAGGTCTCTTGATTACGGTTTCATCAGTTTCTTCATCAGTATCGACAATATAATCGATATCTGTAATTGTTGGTAAAATTAAATCTTTACTGAAACCATTACTGTTACTGGAAACTACTGCACTGTTTTCCAAGGATGAAAGCTCATTTTTTGTTTTAACAAAACTTGAAACTGACATATTGGCATAGCTAGCATTATCTAACAAGTACTTATTCAACTGAATTTCAGCGTTAACAATTGCTGTGATAATATTTGTATCAAGAGTTATTCCAATTGAATTTGAATCAGAATAAATTTGATCAACACCTCGATACTTTGTATACAACGAGTAAGATCGTGTGTTTACCTTACTGAGATCATCAGCAATTTGTTGTTTCAATGTTGTCATATAATTTGTTGTTACTGGCATAGCATTTTGAAATGGTTTATAGTTGATTTTCAGGGTTGCTGATTCTGTCTGTAAATTGTTACAACTGAATATACAAATTTCAGATGTGAGAATGGTAACCAATCTTTCATAGAATCTGGGTGGAACGCGAGACCCTCCTGTACTCACAATCTGTCGGATACAGTTGCGCGCGTTTACATTGTGTGGGTCAAGCAGTATTGTTTTAAGAATATTTGATTCATTGAAGGTAACCAATTGCTGGATGATCTCTTGGATTTTGAACCTTCCGTTTGTTTTAAACATGAATGTTTGCAGATTTTCACAAAATCTTTCTGAATATAGTAAATCGTCTGTAGACATAATGAGTATAACACTACGGGAGTTCAAAAACAAAACTATCTACACTGATACACAAATTAATAGGTTTCGTGCTATATTATCTATCCTAGAGAATGGACGTTTTTTACAGTACAAGAACATAGATAGAACTAACAGTGAAAGTATATCGGTGTTTCAAAAAGAGGTTATCAGTTTATCCGGTATTGGATTTAAAAATATCACAAAATCAAATGCAATTTATTATAATCTAGATAAATTGATTGATTCTGGTGCTTGTCAGATCGATTCAGATTTAGCAAAATGCAAAGTTGTGAATGAAAATGTTGCTAGGAAAATATTGAGCAAATGGACTCCAGAAGTTTATACCATTTTGTATATGCCAGTAGTAAAAAATGTATTCTCAGATGAATACTACAAGAGTGAACAGAAAAAAAGGAAACAAAGTAATCAAGCAGGTAATCACAGTTTCACCAATGTCACTGATGTTTCGCTTGAACAAGCTCATGGGTCACTCACTGATTTTAATAAACTTTGCTTTGGCAATGAAATTAAATTTTATTACATGAAAAATAGTACACTTTCTTATTACATCTATCAGAATTTGATGTTCTCTTTGAAGTTGGAAAATACCAATGAAATAGGCACAGCTCATTTCGACACTAATTGGAGATTTCTATTGTTAAAAGTAATTGAAAGTGTTGAGTTTGCAGATCATTATGTTAAACAAATATTCGAATCACCACACCGATCAATAGAATTCAACGGTAGATTGATAGATGTTTCAAGCATACCAATGTATGACATGTCTTCCGTCAAACCGCTGTCAAATTACAGAACTTTGAATTATAATTTGAAATTGAAAAAAAATACTGACGAAGAAGATATTTTCATAAATACATACCATTTCGAGAGGATAACCTCTACGATAATAAATTACTGGAATAACACTTTAAAACCAAATGTAAGAATGCTATCATCAACAATGTTGAACAGAGAGCTTATCACAAAAATTGAACGATTATTTCCTTTCGTTGATGGGCATGCTATTGTGAATGGAAAGTTGATTTTCCTCAATGAGTTCAATAAAGAATACAATAAAGAAACAATTTCCAAATTTCTTCGTGATATTGTTAATCTATCAGATTTATTTTACTACCTTACAGAATTGAATAAAATAACAACATTGAAAGATTTGTTCAATTTTACTCTCTATTCAAACACTCTCCATGAACAAGCCCTTGGTTTACTCGCAATTAGATTACGCATAAAGAAACCAACCTTGATTTATAAGAACTATCATTTCATCCTAGCACCGTTCAACCAATTAAGAAATTATATTTCTTTAAAATGCCAGCATAATGATGGTTCACCCATAATGTTACCACAAAGTAATGGAAATCGAGATACGTCTCAGTTAAGCTATGGGCTAATAAAATGGATTTGTTCAATTTGTACAAGTCAAATTGATGCAGTTTACCTGTGTTCTCATTACACCATAAACTGTTCTGATTTTGAGAATCTAGCTTATCTCTGTCAAAACTCAAATAGTGAGAAATATGTCTTTTTGAGTCTTATCTTGCAATCATATCCTTATTTTTCATATGCAAAATGTAGAGCAGAACTCAGAACAGATTTTGCTATTTACAATAAATCAAATATGAAAAAGGAAAAAAATCTTGATTGGCCACCAGAATTTGAATCTCTACGTAAACATGATGGATTAACAAACTGGATTGTTAAAGATAGTAAATTTGAAAAAGATGAAAAAAGCTTTGGTCAGAATGAGTTGACGTTCAAACAAATAGATGAGCTATATTTTATTAACAAAAGTTTGGATAATTTGATGTTAACAGGCAATGCAAGAGTAGAAAGTAAACATCAGTATGCGAGATACATTTCGTTTTACTTGTAAATACCAATATGTTGACTGTATTGGTTCGATGGATGCAACTCTGGATTTATTTTGCTGAACTGCATATCTTTCTGGTGTTCATTGGTAATATTTTTATTTGCTTTGTCAGAGCCAAGTTCGTCGCTTTCTGAAACAGATACAAAATAGATATTTATTTTTTTCACATAATCTTCTGTATAGATGTTTGAATCAATATTGAAGTTATATTCTTCATATTTGTATGGAACACACAGAAGTTTCCAATTTGGGAAAAGTTTAGCGCAAACATAGTAGGCCATGTTTTGTATGAGTACATACGTTTCAATAGCGCTTCTGTGAATGTCATTACCCGTGGCTCTTTTTCTCATACGTTTTTTATTTGCGATAACACAGTTGTCAATTATTATGACAACATTGTGTTTTGAAAGTTCCAGTAAAACTGGTTCATTGAAACAATCGAAAAGCTCGAATAAACGATAAAATAGCTTTTCTTTATAGAGCAACGCGTGTTCACGATTCGGTAAATGGTTTTGATTGTGGTGTTGTTGTTGTTGTGAAAATTTCAGAATATCCATGATGATTGTCCAAAGAGGATTATCAATTATTCCACGATCACCGATTACATTATTCTTTCCGAGAACATGGTCGAGAGCAAGATGTAAACCAGCAACATGAAGTGGCGTTTTTGCCTTCCCAGCAAATGTTCCAATCTGACCCCTTGAATAAATCTGCCAATTGCAGTCAGACTTTAATTTTTTCAAAATAGACGATTTACCTACACAAGCAGTTCCAGTAATATATTTAATTTTCGATTGATGTACATGAGTGTTTTGTTCACTTTTAAGTTGAGGTAATGGAAAATGGGCTTTACTTTCACACGTTGCGTTCCATTTCTCGATACTTGCAAGAGTTGGAACACTTAGAGCCCTGCAATTTGACTGTTCGTGTAGAAAATCAAAGTATTCATCCAGCTGCAAATGTTCGCAAATAGCACGATAATTATCCGAAAAATAGTTGAAATATTTTGAATACCCGGCAGCAATAGAAAAACAAGAAGTCGAAGGTATTGCCAGAGGTAGAGCAGAAGAACAAGAGGCTATGTTTTTCCATATTTTGAGACAAACTGGCGTGTAAAGAAACATCCAACAATCATCATGAAATATAGATATAGAATCATTCGACAATAATCCCTCCATGCCTGTCAAAAAGCGTGATAATGTAGGACATGAGGGAGATCGGTACCGTACAAGGTTCCAGGTTAATACGAGAGAACCAATTCCATGAAGTATATAGTCAAGTTGTGGTAGAGATAAATTAATTTTTTGTTTTTTCAAATAGTGTTCCAACTGCTTAAAGATTTCATCACATATATGGCGTGGAACGACTGATTTATTCAGTGTACCAACAATCTCACGATAGGGAATATCAATGTAACATGTATCAGAATAAACAGCAAAACAGTTGAATTCTCTAAACTTTTCGATGAAAAAGATTACATACTCTGAACGCTTATCACATTGTTGATACAATAGAAACTGTTTCCAGAGAATTTGTGTGTAGAAGTAAAACATGAGAGATTGGTTAAGGTTGCTTGCTTACTTGATAAATTATTTGTTTTTGTTGTTAGTAGTTATTTTATGTGTCACTTTCTGGTTTCCTCAATTACTCGTACAATGTATAAATGGCTATTTCACTTTTTTAATCACACCAATCAGACGGAAGATATCGAGAGAAGTCAAAAACTTGCATGTTGTAAATGGAGTTGAATCTATGTTTTATAGCGAAGTTAATGGTAATGTGAAGAATACTGCATTGCTTGTTGTTTTTATTGGAGGTGGATTTGTTTACAATTCTAAAGAAAATTATTACGATTTTTGTTCAAATCTATACAATTATAATCCAAGCTCGTTCGATATACTGATATTCAACTATCCAGTACGTTTTCGTAATAATCTTAAAGAAACAATGTTGGCGATTAATTCTGTACTTGTGAAATATGTACATAAATATGGAAAATTTTATGGTTTGGGTGTTTCAGCTGGTGCGCTTCTTTGTGGTACATTTATTACAAAAGAGTTTTCTGAAAAAATAAGTAACCTTCTAGAAGTACCAATAATTGGTTTGACTATCGAAAAGTTTATTACTCTAGATGGTTTACTTGATTTACGCCCATTAACAGCAAAAGTTTTAAGCAATTATTTATTGATTGAACTATTTCTATTGAAGAATGTACCAAACGGATACCTTTACAACTGTTCGAATATCCCAAAATCAGTTTCTAAATTATTAATTTCATCCGAAGACGATTTTCTCTATGACTCGCAAACAAAATTGCATGACAGTGAGAACACAATGAAATATGTGTTTAAAGAAAAGAATTTGAGTCATTGTTTTTTCAAAGATATGAGTCTACCGGAAAGTAAACTTGTAATCATGAAAATTCATGAATTTATTCATCTGAAAATAACAATGTAGTTTAACCATTCGAGCTCAAGATGACCTAGTCAGCATCGATAAAGGTAGACTACATATGTTAGAGAAATTGTAGCACGGTATTAAATTGTTCAATGTTAAATGAGTAACAAAGATTTCAAATAGAAAGAGAAAAACTTCAATCGCTTTGATGAAAAATCAGATCACTTTTGTTGGCTCTCATCATCATCAAGGCATAAGAAATTACTAGAGAAAATTCTGAACTAAATGATAACCATAGACAATCGTATTGATTTTGTACATTTCAGACAGCACTGTTTGTTTTTTTCCATCTAGTTTTCAAACATTTGTACATGTGTTACAAAATTCAGAGTCAATCGTTGTTATGAAAAATCTTTTCAGCTTATGACAGATGGGTACAACGAGAATGAATAGTTCGACTGTAAACATATTTAGAATGGAAAAGAATTGAAATAACCAGGAGTAGACAAAGTATCAGTACGGTTGTTAAATTCAATTTAAAGATATTGTAAAGCAAAAAAGGAAAGAAACATATTGACAAACCGAGAGGAACTGAACATCCAGTTGTAAGAGTTTCACAATTAATAAATGGATAATAATGGAAAAGACGAACATCTTCAGCGAATTCAAGCATAATTTTGAGTCTTTGAAAGCAAGATTGGCATAATTTTCTTTGCACAACTAAATGGCTTCCTTTTGTTGTTCCTACTGGAAGAATTTTTCCTTTCGAGTAGACACCAAGATGATATTCTTTTGATTCGATTTCCAAAAAATAATGATCAATCAAACCAAAAGTTTTTTTTATAGCTTGACATTTAATATTAAGGGTAATAGATTCCATCATTTGATGTGAAACGTTTCGATGCACTTGAAGTTTGCTCGTTTTTAGCTATTACTCTATTTTTTGCCGTAACACTTATAACAGAATGCCATGTAAAACCACCATGTTCTAACCAGTTTGTATGAATATCATTTGTATTTCCTAGAATGTAATTTTGCTTGGTAGGCTTTTTTGTGAATGAAATATAGTCAGAGATTATGTGTTGAGCACAATGATCTGCTATTATGAAAATAAAGATTGTCTGTGGTGTAACCGTAAAAACGTTCTCTGCAACACTAGGATTCAAGTATGCATTGTAAGTTTGAATAAGATGAATTTGTGATAGTGGTTCCAATAGAACTGGAATATCAACATTCAAAGACAATTTGCGAACATTGTCGATAGCTATAGAGTTGTAGAAGATTGTGAGTGATGAACGTGTATCTGTGAACTCCATGTTAAACCATAGTGGTTCAATCAGGTCTCTTTTAGTTTCAACTACAATGATTTCATCGAAAATTATATTATTATAACGGCAAATTGTGGCAATAACGCGACAGAAATACAATTGTGGTGAAAAAGGCTGTTCTTCTCTAATGAGAACGCCAATTGTTCCAAACACTTCGTGAAGATAATCTGTCAATTTGAAAATAATTTGACTTTCTGAAATCTTTTCGTAATCATGAATTTGCATGATATCTTCAGGATATAAACGCTGTGACTTTTCCATTGTAACCAGTGAAAAATCGTTGATACTACTTTACATTCTAATTTTTATGAGCAAATTCGTATTCTTTTGTTGCCGTTATAATGTACAAAACTTTTTTTGAATATTTTTCTAACCCATCAAACGTATTAGAAAAGTGTGCCTCGTCTTCTTTTGACTTACAAGTGAAAGATGAGACAGTGAATGGAAAAGCGTTTTCAATATTTGATATACGGAGAAAAATAATCGACAAAATCGTTAATGAAATTGGACAAGTTCAACATGTTTCATATGGAAAATCTACACAACTTTCCAATTTGGATTACATCGCTACAGTTGACTCTCTTTCATCTAAATCAAAGCCCAGAAGAGGGTCAGCTAAATGTACGGTAACCCTGCAAACACTCATTGACTATGAAAACGTGTTCTGTTGTTTGGAGAATAATTTAATTACAGTTGTTGATCAAAATCTCGAGCCACAAGCAAAGTTTTCCATTAACACTGGTATTTTTCTCAAATCGTTGACAGTCGTTCCGAAAAGAAAATACAAAAAGAGTGAATTTGTTGTATTATTATTGCCAACACCTACAAGTGCTGCTGCACTTACAGAAAAAGGTGTCTACATTGATTTGATTGCTTGTGATTATTCTGACACTGGTTTATTGACAATAAATGGTATTTGTGTCTCATCAGAAATACAAAAGGTAACCATTGAATGTTGCATGGTTTGTTTCCGAGCTGCTCAATCTGGGTATGATTTCGTTCGAATTGTTGAAACTGATCCTGAATTATGTCCACTGTCAAATAAAACCAAAAGATTGATTAAAACAAAGAAACCGGAAAGTGTTATTCTAAATTTTAAAAAGCAAATCGATTTCACAAACTTTACAATCAGCAGTAACAAGGAGGGTAACATTGCTGCAAATCCGACAACAAAATTCAAATTTGGTGTGTTGGAAAATCAAACAACTTCAAACAGCAGCGTCGGAACGCATTCGAAAACAATGCAACTCGAATTACTGCTATCAAAAAACGATAATGACGACACAAAAATGTTACTGGTCCCAAGAAGACGAAATTGGTGGAATAAAGAATTATGGGTAGAACATGGTTTATTCGATAATAATGGACAAGTAAAGGGGTTGCAAATCAGCCAAACATCTGAAGTGCAAGAAGGTAATCCATGGGAAGTAGTTTTTCTACAGGAACCGATAGACATGATATTAAACCATCTACCTGAAGTGTCATTTGACGAATTTTCTTTTTCGAAAATTTTGAATGGATCTTTCTATGAAAACATGAGAAGCATAGGGAAAGCATACGCTTCTCTAATGAATGCATGTTCAACGTTGCAATTGTATTCATTGTTCACTAAGAAAATGTTGAACCTTGAAGAAGAGCTTGAAGTAATGAAATATTTGTATTACTTGGAATATGAGACAGTACCTTTTGTACATGCTGGTAAATCATTAGAGCAAATAAACAAAGAGATTGATGCTAAAATTGAAGCAGGGGAGCGTAAAGAAACCAGGGCTATGATTGGAAAAGGTAAAGCTTGTGCTAGACCAAGCTATCAAATTTGTTCAAGTATGGTTTTTCTCTGGAAAAATTTGATTTCGCATCAAAGTGACACAAGTTTATGGAGCTACACTGATATTGGAAAACATTTGTTCAAGTATGATGAACGTAAAATCCAATCACAGGACAAAGACAAGTTAAACAATGATGTGGATCTTGTATGCATTCCGGATTCACCTGAATCTCCTTGTACAGATCAATGGCAAGCAGAGAAACTTGAAGATGATAGTAAGCCACCAGCTGATGATGAAACGAACGATAAAAAGAAAACTATCCAGAGAGATAGTCAGGAACCACCGAAGCTGCTGAGTAATGATATATCACAGAAACAAGGTACTGAAGATATAGCTGAGTCTGAACCAGAAAGTAATATTGCAAAAATGGAGTCAAAGAAGAAACTGGTTGAGTGTAAAACTGAAAACTCTGATGTTGAAGGTAAAACTGCTAAACGACAGTTCATTGATTTTACCAATGACAATGAAAACGATGATGCTAACGATGATGATGACGATGAGTATGATGATGTTACTGATGATTCTAGATCATCATCTGATAAAAAGGCTCGGATTGAATAAAAAGTTTGTTTATAATATGTAGTGAATTAATTAAAGTAATTATGACTATACCAAATGTAACTATTGATGTCAATGATTTACTGGAGCGCGTCAAACGTAGATTGTCTGAAAAACGAAAATTAAAGATCTATAATAATCCTGAATTGGTAACAGCATTATCTGAGTTGTTATTGAGATTGGATAGAGGGCTTGGAGTTGACGTTGCAGTGGATGACGATGGACTAGATTTTGACGAAAGTGAAGAAGATATCGACTATGTTCCAGTGTATGTGCCGACCAAGTCAAAAAAGAGTAGTGGAAAGAATGGTATTAAAGCAGGTAATCATTTTTACACCAGAGACGAAATGAAAAACATCGTTGGTCTTTTTGATTCCGGAAAATCATACAAATCAGTACACCATCTTCACAGGAACTTAGACCATCCATCGTATATTTCAAGATTTCGAAAGTATTTACAAAAAAGTGACAATGGAACAATTCAACAAATGGCGAGACAGGTATCAGAACATACATTTCGAAGGTTTCGCGAAGAACGTGAAAATCTGAAAACAATACATGATTCTGATCTGAGAGCTTGGGCATTGGAAAAAGCACGCGAAATAGGCTACAACGATTTCAAGGCATCAGCCTCATGGATAAATTTGTTTAAAGTGAGAAATAAAATTGTTTCTCGTAAAATAACAAAATTTGTTACAAAAACCTACAGCTCACAACAAGAAAATATTTTGAATAGTGGAGGTGACTTCATGGTGAAATTTATGGATGAAGTTGAGGGAAAATATTCTAAAAGCCAAATTTTCAACACTGATCAATCTGGATTCAAGTATGAAATGCATGGTGCTCGAAGTCTATCACTCCGTGGTGAGAAGACTACGTTAAGTGTTGCACAGCAGATGGATCGACTAACACATTCGTATACACTGCAACCAATAATCAGTATGTCAGGAAAGCTGCAGCAAAATTTGTTAATTGTATTTCAAGAGCAGAAAGGTTTTCTAGGACCAAGAGTAACCGCAGCATTACCATCAATTAAGGGCATTTACGTTACAGCTTCACGTTCAGGAAAAATTGAACGTGGAACTCTTGAAGAGTGGAAAAATAATTGTCTTGCTCCCAGCATAAAGCGAGATAAATGTTGTCTGATTGTTGACTCGTTTTCCACTCACACGTCTAACGATATTTTCAATATCGACGGGAAAGAAGTGAAAACAATGATTTTACCACCGGGAACAACTTCGTTTCTACAGCCGTTAGATGTGTACTTTTTCCGACAATGGAAACGCATGTATCGCAAAATGTCAGAACATATTATTTTAGAAAATTATTTAATCTCTGTGTCAAAAAGAGATGTAATCATAAAGTTACACGCTTTAATATGGAATCAATTTTCTGGTAAAGAGTTTAGACCAATGATCAAGTATGCTTGGAAAAGCTCAGGTTTTCCAGTTGTCGTGGACAGTTTTGCCAATCCGGAGGAGCTGCTGTTCGCTGATGTCAATCAAAATGTCTGTGAAACAAGTAATACCAGCAATTGCTCAAAAATGTCATTTATGCGTTGTATCTGGTGTAAGAAAAGCTTTTGTTTTGGTCACTTATTTGAACCATTACATTTCCATGCAATATAATAAAAAATCTATGCAAACAACCACACAAAATGCTTAGTAAACGAGTGAAGCAAAAAAAACTATTTGCTTCGCCTGTTAAAAGTTACAAATTTCCATTGAAAACCCCAGTTACAGTGAATATACACAATTAACATAATGCTAAAAATAGAGAAATGGACATCAGGTTTTATCTTATCACATTCTTGCTTTCTAAACTTGTTTGTGTCGAAATAGCGTCTGCAAATGTGATCAACTATTGTCATCCGTTATATCATTGTTCGTGTGATAGAATCTTTGGTATTGTTAATTGTACGAATGAAGTAACGTTGAGTTCACATTTGACATCACACAAGATGTATACAAATGAAACCAATTGGATTTATGTATTAGATTTAAGATTAACACAAACGAATGATAGTAGTCTGCAGCTTTATGGATTGAATAATGAAGCACTTCTTGAGCGAGTTTACCTTCAGTCAAATAATATATCTAATTTAACAGAAACAATTTTCTCGGCTGATATACGTATTTTCGATATAAGCTATAACAAAATCACAACAATAAGTCCTGAGTTTTTTTCATGGTGTAGAAATGCCATGATAATCAAGCTAGAACACAATTATTTACATGAAATACATGAATCAACATTCAAATATTGTAAAAACTTAGTGGAACTGTCACTGAGAGCAAATTTTCTTCAATATATTCCTAAAGCACTATTGAGTGCGCTGACTTCATTACGGAGATTAGACCTCTCGTCTAATAACTTGAAATCATTGCCAAAAGATTTATTGTTAGCAAATGCTCTTCTGAGAAACGTGAATTTTGCAATGAATGAGCTCATGTTTGTGGAATTCGATGATTACATCAGTCTGAATAATATAGACGCATTAAATTTCAGTGGTAATCGTGCAATGATACCATTTTCATATAATTGCAAATTCAATTTATTCAGTATTTTAGATTTGAGAGAGACACTGACATTCAAAGAGTGCTTTGGTAAGCAAGCAAATGATCCAAAAATCTGTATTGACCTTCATGGTCTTCTTGCACCAATAAAATGTTCAGATAAATCATTGAATTGGACTGAAATGAGTAGGAAAAGTGATTCATGTATTATTAAAGAAAGTTCGCTACGAGAACTCAATATTCTAGAAGAGCAGTTGACAACGAAAAAAAAATTAATTGAGAATTTGTCTTATTTTTGGCTCTGAGTTTTCACACCAACTATAAATCGTTGAATGTATTGTCAAGGGCCTGTGCATTTCTTATAGTGTAATGGTCTAAAGTTGTTTTACTAGATGAATGTGAATTCATCAGTTGAGCCACATCTAAACCACCTTCTTCAACCAAATGTGATGTTGTCAATTTACGAAAAGGATTGTAACCTAGCGTTGTAAATTTCACCGGTATCTTAGTTGTGATTGTCAGTCCAATTTTTTTCAATTTACGTCGCATGTTTGCTGAAGAGGTTAGAATAATATAATCCTCGCGTGCACGTTTCTCTTTCGATTCAATTTTAAGATCTACAGCGAGCATTCGCAATTCTGAAAGTACCTCCAGAATTCGAGAACGGTTCTTTTTTATAACTTTGATAAGTTTACCTAAAAAATCATTCAATATGACAAGTCGAAGTTTGGAGGTTTGTCCATTATGAGAATATTTACTAGGTATGGGAACTGGTTCACCTGCTAGTATCAGGTCAAGATGTGACATTTTTAAACGTAAAATCGAATCGAGTCGAAGTAGTGTGGTACAGGTTAATATTACACATAATAAACTATCGTAAACATCGATAAAATCATATGCATCGAAAGGTATCTGTTCAATCGAATTTGATATGAGAATTTCTTCATTTGTTACAAAACTACACGCTTTTTTCAAAAATTCACGAAGAAACAACAAATGGTTAGGAGTTAGTTCTGTGAATGTTTGTCGACTTAGACTTTTGTATGCTTCTGGCTGCACATCAGAGTCAGGAAGTATTTTCTTCAGTGTATATGCAATTTGACGTTTATAAGAATTTTGCATAGGATTACCGTGAACATTTTTCAAAGTATTTATCAACATGTTTGCATTGTTTCTGAGTCTTGGATCGTCGAGATTTCCATCCACTGCTTTCAATAAATGTTTAATATGTGTAAATTTAGATTTCAATGTAGAAAAAGAATATTGACCAATTTTATAACCCGATTTATCACCTAGCTGTTGCATCAGTTCAAGCTGTTCAAGTGTAAATTGAGAGCTCATTATGTCACTTTTACAACCAACTTTTATTCTCGATTCTAATAATTATAGATTTGTTAGATATTTCATGAACAAAGCTAAAGCATCTATTGATAAAAATGGTGATTTAGAATGTATACCCTGGTGTAATGATCGTTGTCAATGTGCACTCACAAAAAACAACGTTGCTCACAGTGAAGCAGCTTATTCTAATTCAACTCTCTATACACAATCTAGTGATACTTTTTCACCAATAAAAGTTATTTGTTGGTCACCCTTATCAGCATGTTCAGTTGTACTTCCAGAATATCAGAGAATTATTCAACGATCAATCGTCATTTTATTCCTTGATTGTAAATTTGCGTTAGAAAACATCCTTGAGAATGTGATAAGAAGGAAAATGTTCAGAAACCTCATTTTAATAACAATTGCAGAGCAAGAAAAGTCAAAAAAAATGGTTGAAATGCTTAAGCACAAAAACGATGGGAACAGATACAAGTTTTGTCATCTCCAGTTAGAAGCTAACAATTCCCTTAATTTTGAACTAATTTCAGTATACATAACGAATGTTATCAAAATTTATAACGATGAAATTCAACTAGGTAAACCATTTGTTTGCCGAATAGAGAAATGCAATCTTTATGATCCGTTTGATACTTATACAGATAAATGTAGGAAAAAATCGGAAAAAGCATGTGCATGTTACAAGTTTATTTAGCTACATAAAAAAGCTATGTAATTGTTAGTTTTGATTAGTTCTTAGAGAATCGTTGTTACAAGTTTAAGGATACACATTGATGCTTATGTAGAATATCTCCAAGGTTAAGTATTTAAGTATCTTTTTTTGCATCTGATTGCATATGTATTGTAGTAAAATATAGCAGTCAAAAAATATGTTCAAAAAATATTCATTTTCATATAGCATCATTTTCTGTATCTTTGTTAGTTCCTTTATAATAACAGGAAATGATTTGATGAATTTTTGTGATGACATCTATGGGTGCTCTTGTGAAAAAATTCATGGCATTGTGAATTGTAGTGATAGAAATACTTTGAGCTTTACAACTCTTCCCTTGACAGGGAATAGCAGTAGCTTTAATTGGGTTTCCATTCTCGACCTAACTGCGACTGGAATAAATGATAATATTCTACATTTTCTTGGTTTGAAATTTCTGAAACGTCTCAAAAGAATTAGTCTTCAGTCGAACAATATAACTAAGTTACGAGAAACATGTTTCATTCCAGACGCTAGTATATCTATATTTGAAATAATGAATAATCAAATAAATGAAATAAGTCCAGAATTCTTTGTATGGTGTACGCGAACAGCAGAAATCAATCTAGGGAATAACAAACTGGCAAAAATTCATAATCAAGTATTTAAAAATTGTAAAAAATTGAGAAAATTATCATTGAGATCAAATTTTTTACAATCACTGCCTGGTTCGATATTTGATGCTCTAGTATATTTAACTCACTTAGATGTATCTCGCAATAATTTGAAATCATTACCAAAACTCTTATTCCAACACAATCTGAACTTAATGTACATAAATCTTTCCTCTAATTTACTTATTTATGTGGATTTTGTTGATTTTATGAGTTTTAATAATATTCAATCAATAGATTTAAGTGTTAACACTGAAATGATTCCGTACACTTACGCTGGGCCGCCATACAAATTATGGCGTGTTGTAAATCTCACGAAAACCTTAACAAATGAGTCGTGTTTTGTGTGGCCAGTATACTATATGCGGGAACATAATTGCATTGATTTAAATAAGATTTTAAAACCTTTCAAATGTTCGCAGCAGTTGATTGCAATGGTAACACAAGAAAGCAATTGTGAAACATCTGCGATAAATTTACAAGAGATTTCACATCTTGAAAAAACAATGATAGAAAAAAAGGCTTATGTAGAAAATATTTCATATTACAATTAAAACCTTGACAATACGTCAGTAAACAACAAATCTACAATAAGAAAAAAATCTTTATGAAGACAAATTGCTTTACCAAATCGAGAAATGTGTATTGATATGCATTCTCGAAGTCGAATATGTGCAAATTTTCATTTTTTTTTGTGCTTCTTTGTTAGTTTGTTAGTTGAGAAAGAATCAGGTACATGAGAGAAAAAATTAGCTTATATCATGCCTTTTGTTCTGGTTTTAAGCATATATGGAACACAGCCAAGCAGGACGTTTATTTGGATTCCTGAAAATATTTTGTCTTTTTCATTCAATTTCTTCGTTAACCTTTCTTTTTTTACTATCAAAGTTTGCTTTGCAAATGTTGAAGCACTTTGTTGTATAGTATGGATTATTTTTTTCTTTCAACGAATATGCAATTGTACACTTGTTTGTAATTTTTTTAATTTCATTGCCTTTCAGAGTTTTCAAAGCAATTTTATCACGGAAATCAATTAATTGCAACCGTTCACTCCAAGTCATCGATGCAATTTTTTTATTTTTGTCATGTCCGGAATTTTCTTCACAACATCCGAAGACATCATAAAGAGCGTTGAGGTAAAGTGCAACTCGCCATTTATCATCAATAGTTGTGTAAACAATTTGTGAAGGAAAATTGTAATCTCCAGCATAAATTTCATAACTCAATTCATCATCTAGTGCCAGCGCATTCAGTTCTTTTTTCATGGCTGGCGCTGAACAGAGTAACACTTCAAGTCTTTTCTGATCTTCAACATCTTTTTCTTTCATCTCCTTGGACAACTGTGCAATGTAATCAATATTCATTATACCAAAACGATTTTTGATGAGTGTGCTCATCTGACTAACAGAAATTGACCCTCGTGTCATATATTTTGATTTGTAGATATTGAAAAATGGAGCATAAAAGTATTCTAAATGCGTGGTATTTTTATTATCAATAGCATCATGAACAATTTCGAGGTAAAGCTTGGGATCTAAATGAAATGCAAGATTAGCAGTCAAATCTGATTTTGTTAAATCTGCAATTTCCAGTAAAGTTTTCATAAAAAGTAATTTCACTTTAGTTTCAAGTGTTGGTATAGTTTTTGTGGTATTATCAGACTGACAGAAACCTAGTAAACTATCTAAATCTAGCTTACTCCAGGTTAGATTTGAATCAGGAGCTAGCAATTTGTTTTTGATAAACTCAAAATCGAAAGTGTTTCTATTGCCAGTATCATTACTAGTATTGTTAATTACCATATATGTCAATAGTTTTGATTTGAATTTCTCACTAGCTTTTTGAAAGACATGTAGTAAAACTGCAAGTTGGCAAGCAAAAGCTTGACATTCTCGTAATTTTTTGTCAATAGATTCAAACTTTACTGTCACCTGTGAATATAGACTTTTATTCTGTTGACTGGTGACTGGAGAAGTTGTTTTACGCTTGGTGGCTTCAATCAGACAAGAAAACAGCAAAAACTGTTTGTATACGTTAAGCTCTTTCGGTGAAATATTTTCTAATTCACTTAAAAGTGTACTAATATCGACAAAACTCAATAGCTTAATATTTTTACTTTTACTCATCTCAGAACAAAGCTCTTTTATGGAATATGTTGATTGTTCTCTAAACTTGTCTGGAATAAGCAATTTTGCATTGTAATTATTATTGCTCTCGTTCTTTAGGTTGTTGTTAATAGTAGAATTGGAAACTTTTTTTTGTTCAGAAATGAAATCCATCTTTTTAAATTCTCACTATATTTGAAACAGTAAAAACAATGTCAGATATTGTTACTTCTATATCTAATACGTATGTTAATTGTTTACGTCTCAACAGATACAAAAATCCTATTTTAAACCATGATTACGATAGCAGTCCTTTAGACGCTGACTATGACTACTTTATATCTAACACTTATTCATGTTATAACTTGGAAATGTTTTCTTGTGATTCGCGCGGGATCATTTGTGATAGAAATTCAGATGAAACAGCAGCTGAACAGCATTTGGTTTCCCTTTCAATGTACAAGAAGGATGAAAAAATTTTGGGCCATTACGCAGCTTACCTACCAATTATGTGTATTAATGTCAGAAGAGTAAATTTAACACTTGCAATGATTTGCTACGCTTTCGGATTTAGATCAGATGAAAATTTGACACATAAAGCAATAGACTACTATATTGCTGCTGATATACAAAAAAATGATTCACTAAAAATCCTGGAAAATAGTGAGAAACTTTCTAATCTATTACATTTACTCAAGTCGTCCGGATATGAATCATATTTCATTGACTTGGCACGAATGTGTAGTTTAAATGTTGACATAGCTAAAAATGGGAATATTATTTACCGATATATTTATAAAAAATCACAAAAACAAGCTGCCGTTGGAACGTTAACCTTAGTCTACAATGGTAATTCCTGGTACGGTCAAGTTACCACAAAGAATATTCTTCGAAAAAACTAATATTTTTTCTTCTCTTCCTTACAGAGTCTTCTTCGCTTAACATTTTTCGATGGGATACGAATGAAGAGAAACTTTTTATTTCATTGCGCTACACAGAGATACAAGCTCCTATTATTGTTGGAGATAATTTTAAAGTACCTAAAGCTGACTCTTTCAAGTTCATAGATATTGCTGCTTGTAAACATGAATATGTCTTCATAGAAACAAAACTTTTACGTGCCTCCGATGAAGGTGAATCAGCCATTTACATGTGTAAAAAATGTAAATCTCAATTAATTGAATAAATTTTTTTGTAATCATCTAACGAAATGTTTGAATCTAATTTGACGATTTCTTCATAAGAGGGAATTTGCAAAGATTGTTGTATGGTTGATCGTTTTTCTAGTGATTGTTTGTTGCTATTGTTTTTCAAATAGTCTATGAATTCATACATTGAATATCCATTTATCAGTTCAACTTGTGCACACTCTGCTACTTTCTTTGCATTTTCTGGGTCAATAAACGACTGTAGATCGTTAGTGTAGATTTGAATTTTATCATTCGAGTCTATTTCCCTGGAGCAAACTTTAATTGTGATTGCTTTTTCTGTTGATGAAAATGTCTGATGTTCTTTTGCATGGTTTGTACAAGTAAAATTTATACGGACTCTATATCCATTTTTAATATTAGTATCATTTGTATCATTACAGAAATTTTTTATATTGTAACTTTTATGCTTTAAAATGAACTCTCCTGTATGCCAACTTTTAACCACGTCAATACACTCATTCAAAGCTAACACTACACATGATCCCATAGACTTGTAAAGGAGCCAACAATGAATTTGTTTATGTTGCCTGTCTAATTGTTTAGTGTGGTATAAAAATTTACCATGTTTAAGAGAAGCTTTATTGTTGATAGAACACCTAACAAACGAACCAAAAGATGACTTGACCATTATTGTTATGGTCTATGAAATCTAACTAATCGAGAGATTTGATGTGCACTTAGCTGTTCAATTTTTGTGATTAGTGTACCAGTTGATAACTTGACTAATTTTTCAGTATCAATAAATATTTTTTTACCTTTTACCTGATATGATGATGAGTTTGATTTAAGACTGGATTCATATTTTCTGTCACCGAAACCAATTAATTTTTTTTTCACACATAGTTTTAAAGCATCAACTATACTAAACTTAGTATTTTGAGAACCAATTTCTTTTGTATCCCAAGTTATAATAAACTTTGAATGTGCATTAGCTTTGTATTCGGTTATCAATGATTTAGTCTCTAAACTCAAACAAATTGGCTCAAATTTGTAACCAGGGTGTACTTTCAATGATGGATTTAAACATACACTACTTGATTGAAACTCTGTATAATTTAGTATATAAATATCATTTTTAACTGCATAAATTTTCCAATTATGCGGTAGAATGACTATCAATCTATCACAATTTTGTTCATTCGATTTGTCGTAGACAACTAAAACATCACTATTGTAAATACCATCATACATTCTTTTTTTAACATACCACGCTCTGATCAACACATAAATTACGAAAAGAATCAACAAAATTAAATTTATTGTATTGAAAAATGTTCGTTTCATCTCAACAACCGGTGTTACCAACCGACAATGATGCCGCAATCCGTTTGTTAGAAGAAAAGTTTATACAAACATTCAAGCTTATACCATTTAAAAGCAGTGAAGAGATTGAGTCTGGTCGTGTTTCTCAATTCGATACTGTTTTAAATTCAAGGACCCTGAATAGTGACTTTGTTTTCAGATACGACAGTGCCGGTAAACAGATACATATTCACACTGATTTCCAAGACTTTTCTACTATTGGTACAACGTTAACCATTAACAACGAATTAACTTATTTACGATACGCTGCTTGGGATTTAGATTGTATGCCATGTAAACGTCCAGATTCAGGATTAACGACACACCTGACAGAGAAGCATGGCGATATTTTCACTGCTTTTCTTAAAACATATTTTGATCAACATCATGATTTGAATGATGTGAAATGTTCTGTTTTCTCGAAAGGCTGTGGCATACATGTGTATACCAATATACCGGTTAGCCTTAATTTTCATTGTTGGTTTACCGAGAAAACTTTGAAAGCAAAATTCGGTGGTAGTTTTATCATTGAAGTTCCAAAATTGATGCCACTTCCATTTTCAGCTAAAATATCAAGTGAAACATACCAACCTACATACCTGGTCTCTGAAAAATTCTCGTTGACTTATGATAATATAAGGTTTATTGATAATTTTACATATTCAGATAAAATTCTGTCAGCAGAGGATGGTAGAGGCAGTGATAGACGAAAACTTGGTTATATCAAATATAGCGGTAGAAAAATTTTTGCCTATGAAGAGAATGCTTTTTGGGCAGCAAATGATGCCCTTTCAATTTACTCTTATCAGCCAACATTTTTTTGGACTTATAGATTTTCATCGGCGGAAGAAAATTTATATTGCTTGTACAAACGTTTTATGGAAGCGATCACAATAGACGCAACTTGTTGTCTGCAAGCAGTAAATCCCAGTTCTTCGAACAACCAAGATAGCCTGTTCCGTGCTTTATGGAAGAAATTCATAGATTATTTCAAAAATAACTACTACCCAAATTCAGAGAATTCAGGAGATCAATTGTTTGCAATGAAAAGTTTCATTGACAATGGAGCATTCAATATGATCCATTATATTGTTGGTGCAATCAAATATATGAAAAATCATGGATTTAGATATGAACAACATAATCGCCAGTTGCTGGAAATTCTTCAAAATAGGGTTTATAAAATATCAACATCAGAAAACAACGATTTCATTGATTCCGAAGACGAGCCACTATGCAAACATATTCTATCCAATGTTGACTTTAGTCAGATTGAACCACATTATGCATTAAATCATGAATTCATATTTATGTATTTAACTGAAAATGATAACTTGGACATAAGGTTGGAGGACGAAGCCAAACGCGTAATAACAAAGCTAATATCTTCACAATCCAGGATTTCATGTGAACATGTTAATCAGTTTACCGGGATAGAATTGAAACAAGGATTATTTACGCTAGCTGATATTTACATTGAGATTCTTAGACGTCGAAGATATTTGATTCGTGATGACTCTCATTGGTATATTTTTCGAAAAGATGGCGGATACTCTCTGCATGAGAAAAGAATTGATGTTTCCCAACTTTATGGCTATGGTTATTTTAAAGGGCCCAAATGGAATGAGGTAATTCAAGAAATGATCATGCAACGTCAAGAAGATTTTATCGCGCCAATTAGTTATTCAAAATGCCCATTTTTTATTTCAACTTCAATTGGAGTTTTCAATTCATTGGTAGGGTGTTATATGCAAAAATCGCCAATTTTAATGTTTCTGCAATCCCATACACGAACACTTTGTTTAGCGACTCAATGCACAACAAGCTCATTGAGTATCAACAATAGACTAAACTATGAAATATATGAAATCTTTGCAGGTAATACAAGATTTGTTGAAGTTTTCAGGACAGGGAATCTGGTTTCATTCATCTTCATGCACATGTTACTTATACCAGCAATTCTACAAATACCAAAACTACCATTTGTTTCAGAGTACACATTCATTAAACTGCTGAAAAAAATAAATGAGCACACAGATTCACTCTCGCTGGCATATCCTGTCATATCTGCTTGGCCTATTTGTCCTAAACTTGTTTACTCTTGTTGCTATATTTTTCAGCGATGTTCAGATACACTCAATCTTACCAACTATGAAAGTTTAGTTGGTGATTTTTTAGCATCAAGATACTCGGCAACAGAATTTGAATGGAAACTTAAAGACAATAAAATAGCAATTGAATTCGAAACGATCAATTACACCTACTTTGAGGATTATTTAGATACCCTGAAAAGTGTTAATGGACAAACATATGCAAAACTAAACTGTGAAACATTGTTTGTTGGCTACTTAATTGCTTTGGTTTACTCTAGAATGACGAGTTTCAAACCTTTTGTTTCAGCTTTCAGTGATACTCATGAAAGTAAAATAAAAACCTGGAAAGATCAATTCAATTGGGATGGTATAGACTACGCCTGTGAACGTACAACAACCGCGATGGAGCGCAATATGAATCTAAGTTTCATAATGATGATCGATTATTACAAGGTGCCAATCATGAATGATGTTACTGAAAGGTTATTTCAAATGTTGGTAATGCTCTGTATGTCAACTGGTTTTAACGAAGAAAACGTCAAAGAAATATTAGCAATGGACACGTGTGTCTGTTTTCTTGTTACCAATGTACACAAAAAGTTATACTGTAAATTTGGTGAGGCAAACTGTGGCAAGTCATTGTTTTTAAAAATTCTCAAGCAAACAACAAGCGGAACATCTAACTCGTTCCTTAGTTTCACATCAGACGAGGTGAAACGCTGTGTTTCCAACACTTATGGTGTTATAATTATCAACGAAATAACAAAAACCTGTGGAGGAATAATAAAATCAATAACTGGTGAAGATGACAACGCATCTCGTGAACTTTTTTCAAACAAGTTTACTGCTGCTCCGGTGCAAAGTATTATTGCTGCAGCAACCAACAGTATAATATCATTCGAAAATTTTGATAAAGTTGTTGCGGAACGGGTACATGCTGTACGTTTGGTTGGTAAACAGCATAAAGAAAATGCACAACTGACTCAATTGGATCTTATTTCAATGTTGGTCGATAATGTATTTTTCCGGGGCATTGTACGTTTCAATACGGAACATGAGCATGCTTTCGCTTATTCTTGGCTTATGTGGCTTAACTACATGGCATCTCGTGACTCAAGCGATCATTTTCCAAGTTTGAATACTGAAAACAAATCGGTGGTTGAGTATAATCATAAACTTATGAAAGTTAACTCGAAGTCGTTTGAACTCCTTTGTCAACATGGTTTTGAACATGTTCCTGGGTACAAGGTAAAATCTAGCATAATATTGGACATATTTAAACGAAAATGTGGTAAATACTTTAGATCATTTGAAAACTTGATAAATGAATTTGGAAGAACATTTGACAGTTCTTTACGTGATAAAGAGGTTGTAGATAATTTTATTCAAGGAGGGCTGCTGCTTCATATATCAGTAACAATGGCAATTGAAGAAGACAATGGTTCAAGTTTAACTTCTAATGATGTGGTAGAAAGAGTAAAATCTACATATTCTGATAATGTTGATCAAGAAAATGCATTGTTTTTTTTTCGTAAGGAAAATGATTCCAAATACTGGGACCATGAGACAGAAAAGTGGCAACATATAACATGGCTCCAAAAAGAGACGATGAGTTTCGTTGGTAAACTGTACACACATACTTTTAATGATTCCGATGGGTGTTCAACAGTAACAACAACAATGCATTGGCCAGAAACAGGCGGGAAGAGTCGTGATATGTTTGAAACTAGTTATGATGGAGCGAGTACTAGTAGATCATTCCACTTTAACTGATCAATGAAGACAAAAAAAATGCTGAAAAATTGAACCAATTCAAGTCTCTTCTAGTATAAACAATCAATACAAAATCTGTGTACGTAAGAAATTATTTGTTTTGAATATTTGTTTAATAAAGCATATTGTTCTTTGTATTGTTTATCGTGCTTAATTTTTTCCAATAAAGCCTTGTAACAGACAACAAATTCAGAGAAATTTGTGATATTTTTTTCACCGGAATGTTTTGATAAATTGATTATTTTCGTTTGAATATCTTCTGTCAGGAAGACAGATACAATTTCGTCCGACGATTTAACATAATCAAATGTTCCTAGAACAATCTCAGTGAAACTAGCCATTTATTGCGTTTATTGTTGAGTATTGGTCTGTTGTTGTGCTTGTTGTTGCTCCTGCTGCTCAAGCTTTTTACGTATCTGGTCAAGTTTACTTGAGTCAAATTTTTTATTCTCAACCTGATCTCGGTCTGAACAGTTATTGGATTCAGTTTCTGTAATCTTACGAATACAAGAGACGATAGAATATAAAATTGCTATGAGAAGAAGCACTATTATAATGAGAAATGTTGTATAGATATTTTGTCTTGCTAAAAAACCGAATAAACACATACCAAATAGTCCAGCAGTAACAGTATTGTAGAATTTTTGTAATCCACTACTTTGCGATTCCATTTTACGCGCAATGTGTATTGACTGAAACAATTACTCTATTATATAGAAGTTGGATTAATTCTATCGAATGATAGGCACCATGTTGTTTACACTTGCCAATAGTCATCATCATCATTCTCAATATCAGTGGATGTGTTTGACGAGGTATCAGAATTTGTGTCAAGAACTTTCCTCCTTTTACTTAAAATCTCATTGAATTTTTCTTTAAATGAATCATTACTATTAGGATAAGTTTTTTGTTCTGAATGAGTCTTATGCTTCAAAGCTGCTTTTGCAGCTTTCAAATCGGATGTTTGAATTAAGGTTGAGTTTTGTGGGGAATTCATGACTTCATTCTTTTTACATCTAACAAGCTTCAAAACAACTGGCAGAGCATTATCATTATTATCATTATAAGATTCAGATATGTGTAGAGACGCTTGTGGAACTGTTGAGTTCGAAGGTGGTAACGGCGGTGGTATTGGTATAGGATTAGCGGTTGATGTTACATTAAATGCTGACATTGGTGGTGGTGGTGGTGGTGGTGGTGGCAAAACAAGGGGTTGATGAATCGACCCATTGGACAATTGTGGTTCTATTATATCAGAGTTTGGGGTGAGTACTTTATCTGTTGATTGACTGTTTGAATTGAGCGTTTGCGATTGTTGTAAATTGCCAATATTGGATGGATTTGACAAAACCGGGATTGGATTTTCTTGTAAAGAGTCAGGTGGATTTGATGCATGCAAATAATTATACTCGTAAGCTTCTGGTGGTGGTGGTGGTAGTGGTAAATCTTCTTGTTCTTGTGGAACTATCAACGAAGAATCCAACGACAATATACTTTGATTAGCTGTATCTGGCTTTTTTTCTGTTTTGCGGCCTTTCTCGTCTAGTACAACATGACTTGTGTTGGACTGAAAAAACCCGTCAGGATCAGTCACAGTCAACGGTATTTTCACTCTTTTACCACAATTACTGTTGATTTGTTTACACATATTACTTCTCGGTCTACTTTCACAATCATCATGCTTATCATCTTCATCGGATGAAACGGTATTTCTTTCGTACAAGGGTATTGGTTTTATCTTGTAATGCTTTGCTAGTATGTCAATAGTTTTGGTTTTTGCTTCACGAAGCCGACCACAACTTGTATTGCCATAAAGGCATGATTCTGCATTCAAAAGTATTGGTTTTATTCCAATGTTGATTGGTTGATTTGTGATAGATTTCCATTTAGGTAATGCTGTGAGTGTAACTGGTGACTTTTGGCTGTTTGATTTTTCTATGCTATTTCCAATGAAGCCGAAATCACTGGGAAGCGAAATATTTATATTGTTAAAAATGTTGTCTTTATTTTGATTTGATTGACATCCATTTTCAACGAGGTAAATCAGTCGTAATAATTCAGTCATTTTTTTGCTATTTTACTTATGTCTGTTTATTTCTTTGCATCATCACAAATGAACTACAATAACAGGATGTAAATCATTAGGTAGCACTGTTTGCCTGCTAACAACTAGTATAATGGTTTTGTTGTACATGATAGCGGGTCCTCGTAAGAGATTAAAACATTCTTTTGGAATGCTCATTGTTATACTGGCAAAGTTAGCATTGTTAACTGGAAGAAATCCATGCCGAAGAACACTTGTTTCATTGTTACAAATATGGTCCCAGATCTTGAAGGGTTGGGTTGGAGAAAAAGTTGAAATATGATTAATTTTACGATAAAAAAAATAAATTGATTGTACAGAAACTTACATATGGATAGCGTGTGACAAAAATTGAACAAAGTTTCAATGCACTATGGATAACGTTGTTAGGCTCTATGTTTTCTACTAACGGAACTGATGCCACGGTTACCGACGATGCTGCTACTGCTGGTACTGTTGACATATTCAATAACCCAGTTAGGTATATCAGATGTATTACTACCGTAAGGTTTCGATTTTATACCAAACAATGATTTCAAAATATTTCTCTGCAACTTGACACAACCATAAACATTATCTCTTTTCTTGTTAACCTTGTTCTCGCGTAAAAGATGCCGATTACACAAACTAATAGATTTACCGTTCCGATGGACAACACAATGATATTTAACAAGCTCTAGGTTTGTGTTTGTTTTACTTTTTTCATCTATACGGTTATAGGTTAGACTTATATCATCGAGTACACTTAAAAACGGGAAAACAATATTGAACATAAAATCTTTATCTTTCTTCAAACTGGAATAGTATAAACAGGTGGTTGAGTCAACGTTAAATGTTTCCCAATACTCATTTGAGCTCTCTTTTGCTCGATATTTGAGCGCTGCCATTGAAAGTTTTTTCTCAACACCGAGTGGTATCACATGGTAACATTTGTTGTTTTCTAAGTCAAAATATATTTTACAACGAGATGAAGGATGAACATGGCAAGACCAAATGTGAAATCTGTTTGTGTTGACAATCGCCTCAACACCGTTACCAAAATAAGACATTTCTGTGTTTTTGTGGTCGACAGGCCAAACGATTCGAAGACAGTGCTACCTGAGAATTTATTTTATTCACTTCTTTTTTTGAAAACTTGTGTGCAACTACCTGAACAGTACTTTGTTGACAATACCAAACCAAACAACGACAGTTTTCAAGAAAATAGTTTCTCGAGAAATTCAATAATTTCGATATCTGTAACACAGGAAAATTCTATCTATCTAAATAAGATAGGTGATAATTATAGACAAATTATTGAAAAACTATTAGAACACAAGCTTGTGTACATTTACGAATATAATAGTAATAAAAGACAACATCAAAACTATTTGAAAATGTCATCTGCTTTTGGACCAAGGCTTGCAAACATTTTAACACCAGAATGTGACTCTGCTGCTAAAACAACAAAGAAAGTATCCCTGGTTACCCTTGTACTTCTAGTTCTATGTATGATAACCATAGTTATTGCATTCGTTGTGAACTGGAAAAAAGAACATAAAACAACTGTACTCGCACCCAACAATGTCAATGGTGTGTTAGGATCTCAGCCAGGGACAACAACAGCAACGCCAAGCGTAACCTCGTTAAACACTGAAATGGAGAAACAAAGAAATGATCATGATAAAACAATAAGTAATCTTGTGATTTCTGCTTGTTTACTGTTAGCTGCAGCTTTGGTGGGTAAAATTTGGGATTATACAGTGTTAGCGAAAACAGTGAAAAACTGTATAATAAATGGAACACCTACAGATGGGCGAGCAAACACTACTAGAGCTGGTGCAAGTACACTTGGATAAAAAATTCTTGTAACAATAAAAAGTGTTTAATTAAATCATTGAATATTAACTAAATAATTAAATGTGCTCCGCAATTTCATCCGTTGAGGTTACAATTGAACATGAAAGCTCGATTGTTTTAGAATTGAATGAGAGTGTTTACAATGCTTGTTTATCAAAGTTATCCAATGCCTTTGTTGATGTTATTTTTTATTATCAAAATGACAATTGTCGTTTACATTCACGCAAATATCAACAAAAAGTTATCAAAGATAAGCGAAATGTTCTTGGTTTTTGTGAAAAAAGCTCTTGTTTTTATCCAATTGTTAGAAAAGTAGCTCATGAGCGCCTAATAGGTATTGAAAAAGTGCTAAATAACAACATTGAAGCTGTTGTTCTACGTTATGCAGTTTTCTACTATTCGGATATTCCAGATATTCGTCTTTCTCTTAATAAAGTTGAATCTTGTCTTGGTGTTCGATACAATGTTTCTGCTGAAATAGAATATACTGCTTCATTGGACCTGAACATACTGCAAAAATATGAACAAATACTGATGAATTGTATAACATCTTTTTTACCAATGTTAAGTGTTTGTTCAAAGTTTGACAGTTTAAGTATAAAAGATTTGTTTTTCATGGTCCCTCCAAAATTGCAATTTTTCACACAATTTGAAGCTGTCAATGATAATTGTCAAAATAACTATTTCTGGGCATACAAATGGGATGGTGTTAAAGCAAAGTTACAATTCTGTCAAGAGCCTGATGGCAATTACATTTGTGCCTTATGTTGTGATGCTGCAGAAATTGAAATATTATCTCAAACTCAATTTCAAAACTTTACAACTCAACAGTTGAATTTTTTGCGCCAGTTCTGTTTCCAAGTTGAAGTGCTACCTGATTTGCTTGTAATCGTTGAGTGTTTAGGTACAATGGTTGATGAAAAACCTTATTGTGTAGAAAGAAACACAAATTTATCAATTCTGAGACATCTAGAGAATCAATTCAGAATGAATCGTGGCCCAGAACTTTATTACTTACAGTCAAGACGTATACTGGTTCAAGAATTTTATCCTCCTCCAATGCATCTTACCTACGATACAGGTAGATATGACGGTTTAGTTATTGTCCAAAACCATCAATTGATAAAATTCAAAATACCAACAATAGATGTGAAGTTACAAACAAACGGTGTTTTCATAAGTGGCAATGCACAAATATTACCATTCATAACAAATCCATTGAAAGTGAATTTGAAAAGTGGCTCAATTTACGAGATAAACGGGGCAATGGAAATAGTAAGATTTCGTGAAGATAGAAATACACATTCAACAGAACGCGAGTTAACTGTTTTCCATCATGCAGTTAAAATTTTCAATAAAAACAAGCAGATTTTCTCTTGTTCAGGATGTATATAAATGACCGTAAGATAGGTTAATGTTTCACTTTTGTTTGCTTTCTGATAGCTAGTTGATAGGTTCAGTTATAGTCAAGAAAATTATTATGTTTACCCAATTACACTTCTCTAAACTACGTAAAAATGCTAAAGAACCGGTTCGCATGACAAGCGAGTCTTCCGGATTTGATTTAGCAAGCTGTGAAGTTGAGCCTGTTATAATTAGACCTCAAAGTAAAGCCATCATACCTACAGGTATTGCTATTGCTCTGCCACCAGGCTTTAGTGGACGGATAGCTTCGCGATCATCTTTATCGTGCAAACATTCAATTGAAGTTGGTGCTGGTATCATTGATTCTGATTTTCGTGGCCATATTCATGTTGTATTGTATAATCACTCAATTACCGATGAATACAAAGTCATGGAAGGTGATCGTATCGCTCAGTTGTTGATTGAGAAAGTTTACCACCCAAAGTTGGTAGAGGTAAAGCCTGATATGTTGATTACCGCTCACGATGCTGATATCATAAATATTGATGCAGGTGAGGGTTCTTCAACCAGCAATCATGTGCAAGAACGTGGAACAAAAGGACTTGGAAATCAAGAAAATAAATAACTGATCATGTAAAACATTGCAATTAAAATTTTTAATATTAAATAGCATTAGAATCAAAATATAAAGACTCTAAATCATTTTTGAAGCAAATTAACGCGGCCTCTGTGAAAACATAAGTATACAAACCTGTATATGGATCTAGGTCTGCAAGTACTTTTTTATTAAGATACACTAGGTTTGCGATCGTGACTACATCTTGCATGGAGTAGAACGCAATAAATTGTTCTTTTCCATGGTGTCGCAAGTTTTTATTTCCTTGTGAATAGTTATTGTATTGGTTTATACAATTCTGCATACGTTCCGGATTGCTGAACAAATTTGAGCTAGCCATTGAATCTTTGAATAGTTTAATTGACTCGGGGTTACCCTTACTTTTAGAGTTAACAAAATCATTCAACTTATCACAGGTTAGCAAATCTGGTATGGTTAACAGGCGTAGTTCTGGTTTACTTAGCTGTTTTCTACATGCTTCTTTGAATGACTCAAATTCATCACATAGATATGAAGCACCTGCATCCGCCATAAACTGAGGTCCATATTTTGATGTTTGTCTCCAGAACGAGTTATCCTTAAGAAAGTTTGCACCATTAGTATAAACTTCGTATCGTACATTTTCTGAAAGAGAATATCTTGAACTTGCCAGTATTGATAACTTGTTTTTATGCGCTCTAGCTAATTCATACTTGGAAACCTTGTAATCGTAGGATTGTGTGAAATCATAGCCCTTTTGTTCTTATGAAGAAAATAAATTGTATTCTTATCACCATCATTGTCCTGGAAAAAGGTATTCCCCATCCATACGGAAAAACAAATGTCTTAATGTTAGGATCTGGGTTTCGGTATGCTTTAAAAACGGCTAAAGATGTATTATAAAAAACTGGATCTCTTTTCACAACGACAAGTGATGTATCGAAACGTGATTCTACCATGTCAAATAATACTCCTGGAATGAGGATAACATCATCTCGGATTAATTCAGACATTATTGATGTTTGATATAGGCCGAAAGTTTCAAAGCCTGTTACTGCAGTTCTAGCAAGTGAAAATTTACCACTCTTGTAGATAGATAGTTGTGGTGTTTTAAAATTGGAATTAGTGAAAGCTTTGTATCGTGTTTCAATGGTTTCTAACGAGTTTTCTGGATCCAGTAGAGAACGGATGAAACAGATAAATTTATTGACAGATTGATTTTTCCATATTGATGGATCATAGATGAGATATTCTTTTGGTTTTGCAAGGCAGGTGTAGGTCACATAGAAAGAAGAGTTAAACTCTGTGATTAATTGTGCTCTTTCACAACAGATTGATGTTTGAATGAAACAAGGTGCATCGAAATTGCTATTGTTCGAATGGATATGTTGATGGTCAATACAAATGTAGAACAGAGAATTGACTCTTATGGGTCGTATGTGTTCACGCAAAAGTGTAAAGTCATGGAAAAGTAAGGAATTGAACTGATTTGTGTTTTTGTCAAATACTTGATCCGTTAAATTGCAGAAAAAAGCTTTACCGTTGACTGAGCACTCATTTCCCGTTTTACATCCTACACAGTTTCTACAACAACTTGAGTTGTGTTGATGATATTGCTGAGTTGTAAAAAGTTTAGTATTTTTACCATAATCATGGTAAAGCAATGAAGCAGCATCTAGAAAAAGTGAATGTTGTGTCAAACATTTTTTACACGTTGGATCATTGGATAACTGACAAAGTTTTTTTTTCAGATGATGATGCCTATGCTGACAAGAGATTTTGTAAATAGGATGAACTTCACAAAGATGATCAAATAACTGAAAGTCAAAAAATTGTACCTTATCAAGAGACCTAGAAGTTTGTCTGTTACTACTACTTGATCCACTGATAGAGTCAAGTGTATACTTGTAAGTCAACCAACAGGGTTTTACATTGATATGATAATCCATATTGTTGTTATTATGATTTTATTGATTAGTATTTATATTGTTGTAATGTGCAACAGTTTACTAAAGAAGACTGGTAAACACGCACATGGTAAACTTACGGAACAAATAAATGTTGATCCAATTGAAGCAATAATAAGCAAAAAGTTGGGTGCAATTGAACGACAAAATTGCGCAAAAAATTTTGTTATTGGATACTCGGATTCTCATTGCAATGAAATATGTAGTAATGACTCGAATGCTAGTTATACTTTAACTTATGAATTGAGGAATGGTGTCTGTGTACAGACCCAAACTCATCAGATACAAAGTGATGAATGTAATCTATCAGCTGGATTTCTTACAATGTATTCCTACAATAGTTTTTCAAACAAATTGAATACTATTGTTCAAGTATCGATCCTGGAATAACAGGTAAATCATCCCTTCAGCCCAATAGACTCTGTATAAATGGTAATCTTACTGGAGGTTTAGATTATAAACAGCAGTTACCAAGCTTAAATTTATGTATATGTGATCAGAAAACCCAAATTCTTATGACAACGAATAATTCCTACAATGTTAGAGCTAATGGTATGTGTGTATCGAAGATATATAAGAAAATGGTCGATGACCTTAAATTGGGTAAAGAAAATATAGTTTATTGAATGTACAAATGTAGCGAAAAATGGTGAGTTTTATCTAAATTCTCTTGTAGCTTTCTATAATTTTTCATTAATTTGCTTGAAAACTGAAATTTGCAATGCTTGCGTTTGCTCATTTTCCGCTCGTCTCACTTGCGTTCAAATATAATGTTCTTTAACAATTTTCGTACCTACGGGGAAGGAAAAAGTTTTTTTTTGTGAAACACGAGAAAAGATTGCTTGAATGTTTCATAAGTGAAATTGTACATAAACCATTACAAATAGAGAAATGATCTACTTTGAAAAAGTCAGAAATTCATTCAGTTATAAGCAGCCATGTATTTCACATTTTATTTGATTGTTGTAACACTTTTATGGGCAATCATTGTATCTGTATACATGTTCAATAAAATTAAACTGAACAAATATTCTGGTAACTTTAGAAAACTTGTCCAAAGTATGTTACTTGAAGATTTAAACTATAAAGCAGTAACTCTGGGATTTAAACCTGCAGAATACTCTTGGCAGTGGATTGTATACTAACTTGTATATAATTGACGCTAAAAATGGTTATTATGAAATCAAAGAGGAATCTTTTCCGGTTACACTTTATGGAGATGCAGTAGCCATTGATAAAATGTCTTCGCATGAGGTTGCATTAAATTGTCCACCATATCATATTGGACCGAATTGTGATGTACCTGACTTATGTACAATAAATGATTATAATACACCCAATGGGACTGTGAAACCTTTGAGTTACGAGCAATTTGCACACTTCAATTCACAACATGGTGAAGTTTCTGATTCTTATGGTAAAGAGTATCATCCGAGAGTTAAACTTTCCTGTTTGCCTGAAGGTAAACCTAAATTGGTGGTTTGTAAAGAAAATGAGAAGATAGATTTCACTCGAAATGGACTACCTTGCATTGAAGTTGATCCATGTGAAACACATGAAGACGGCTATAGATATGCTAAAAACTCAAAAGAATCACAATGGTATTATGAATGTGTTAATGGTAAAAGCATGGAGAAAAAATGTGAACCTGACCTAATGTTATTTTCTGATGTTAAAAAAAGTTGTATTCAGAAAAACATTTGTTTCGGAATACCTAACAATACACCCATTATTTTAGATGAGTTCACTTATGTTGTTTGTAATAATGATTTTGGTGTCAAGAAAACCTGTACTTTAGGTATAGATGAAATCAGCAATGGTTCTTCCGTCAAATGCAGAGAATCACAGACAGTCTGTATTCCGAAAATATTGAGTTTCCAAAATGAACATCTTTCTTACAATTATGGAAGAATTCACTGTGATGAAGTTACGGGAGTTAGTAAAGTGAAAATCTGTCCAATAGAACCAACTGGTGAATTAGTGTCAGAATTTACATGGTCAGAGTCGATCGTGATTAAATTGAATTCGATACCAAAAGAAGTTTTGAATCTGAAAACAGGCCATTGTGAAGCAAGTTCATACATTGCAAGAAATCAAGAGCATTTAAATGAAGAGATAAAAGTGAAACCATTGATGATTAAACATCCTGCGATGTCTAAAGCTTACTCATACGATTTTAGAAATCGTCGATTTATTTGTGCAAACTTTCTACCAGACCGTGGCTCATTGATTGCTGAAAAATTTAACAAAATGAATTTTCTTGGGATAAACCAGCAATGTATTTATTGGGTGATGATCCATGTATCTATTCCGATGATAAATATTATCTTGGACCTTACAAAGACAAGCCAGTATTCATAGAAAGTCCCCCCATTTACGCTTTCATGCCTCACAATTTAGATCCTACAGATTTCTACTCATGGCCGTGTTTCGATTCTGAGAGAAATATTTATCTATTCACGACATTGGAGTACAGTGAAATTTCCAACTGCATGATTCGTAAAAGTTATTCAGATGAGCTTGAATTGGCAGGGTTTGAACAGTGTAAAACACGATTTTTAAACAGAAAAATAAGACCACTCAAATTGATTGGTTTGATTGAAGCAAGTGTAAATGATAGTCCACATAATGCATACTATTTCATTTACACAGGTAAAACTGGCGTGATACAGCCATCTCCTACTGCTAAACTTTTGTCGCAAGAAAAATATAACATTCTGGGTAGCCCAAATGATATGAAAAATAATGAATCACGATATGGGATGATAGATAGGCAAAAATTATTAGTTCAGGATATAAATGGTAATTACAGATTGTATTATTCTGCAATTGATAATACAATAAATTTTACCTATGAAAATTATACTGGAAACCTATCTATTACGAAATTTTCCGGTTTAGTATTTGTTAAGTATACACGTGTATTCAGTGTATTGACAATTGAGATTTTTGACGCAGTACAAAACCATTCTATTACTTCCTCAATTGAGTATAAGTTCGCAAATTGAGCTAAAAATGCTGAAACGATTTTTACTTGGCTTATTGAACGCATATAGTATTGTCTTTGTTTCATTCATAGCATTGTACTTAAGCTTTGGTTATGAAAAGCTGCTTATGCATTTATAAATCCACTTTATCGGATGCAGATGTAGTTGAATTTATGATCACAAAAGAAGATGAATGGCTCCAATTTTTATTTTCTCTTGATTTTGATATGTTCAAATTGGATGGTTAACATGACAATATTCTACTTTGTTCAACAGCAGTATGAGTTATTAGTTTCGTCGAATTTTTTCAAAAAATATGCAATTGGAATTTTTATATTCGTGAAAAGCATTGGATTCATAATTTTCGTTCGATCATTGATTGATGGAGATGAAAAGACTAAATGTTTTATCAACACAAAGTCCGTAACTTTATTTATGTTAAAAAGTTATATTCAAGCTGTATTCACTTGGTTGATAATAATTCATGGTAATACAAACATCGTGCAGTTAGTTCTGCTCATAACATTGATTGCAACCAGTATCAATTTCTACACTAGCTTGAACAGAAAATTAATAGTGAAATTTGGAGAGCCAGTTTGTGCTATAATGATGTTTACACTTTGCTGCTCATGTTTGGTTACAATGCTCAGCTCACCAATCAATCATAAAATCATGTGTTACACTACAATATTATTAACCAGTCAACATTCAACTTTGGATGAAAAAAGGTCCGTGACACAAGAAACGATTAGCTATAGATTTTATAAGAATATTCACTTCATTGAGCTTGTGCTTGAGGTTGCATGTTGTCTATCAAAGACGATACTTTCGCATAATTATTAGCAAATTCATTGCACAAGAAAGGAAAAAAGTGAAACACATATGGAGTGATCTTAAGAAAGCTTTGAATAAAATATCTGATACATTGAAACTATTCTCGTCGATTGAACGACTATTACATTTACGAATTTGTTCATGTAGATGATCAGTAAAGAAAAACATTGACATTACCCAGTTAGCCAGATTTTCTTTTTGTGAATCAATACAAAACTTCCTACGACTCTCTATTTGTCCACAAATTTCAAAGAGTATATTGTTAAGGGTAACAAGATAGAATAAACAAAATGAAAATAAAAGAAGTTTCTTTGATCTTGTGAACATATAGGCAGTCACCAGAAGTATGGTGTAAACATAATTGAAAACTGTATTGTGATTCGTATTTTTAACTAAAAATAAATCTATATAGATTGTTTTATCGCATGTATAAGATATGTCCATTATACTGTTAGTTGAGTTAACTAAAGCTTGAAAAAAGATGCTTGGCAACATTGGTGTTTTCGTGTAAGGGAATAACTATCATACTATATTCAGGAGTAGCATTTTCTTTCAGATCGTCTATAAGAATTGCTTTTGTAAACCTAACATTTGGGAAAAAGTTATAGAGAAAGAGTAAATTTTTTGGACCTTGCTGATCTCTTGCCTCGTTACATAGTATCAAATCAAATATTTCTAGATTCAAACGTAGCGTTTCGTGTTCAACGTGCCGGTGATCCGTGTGACCAGAGAACAAGAATATCAAATTTTTCTCTCAAAATTTCTAGAGTAGAATCAATATCATCAATTTTAGAATTATCTGCGTGTTTGATTAGGGTAGAATCTAAATCAATCACTGCTATTGATGATAACCGCACGCTGCTTCTCAGTGAACTTGTATACCAAAGGGTTGCCCAGTCAATGGCTCTCTGGAAAGCATCTAAAATATCGAAAAATGTTACCCGATCAATATAAGTAGCATTTATCGGAGACGTAGTATTAAGTGGCCAAATTAGATACCTTGGACGATTGTCGTCTATCTGATAGTAAGTGAACTTGGTTGGAGAGTAGTAGGCAGTTGAATTATTTGTATCACCGGAACGTGGTATTTGCGAATAAAATGACGCCAAATCAAGGTTGACATAGCATGGTTTAATTTTATTTTTCTTATTAATAACCCATACATTTGAAAGTTGCATTGGTAAATCAGTGTGAGCAACAATATCAACATAAACCGAGTATTGTTCAAAGGAAACATGTTTCTTTATTGTTTTCAAGAAATCAGTATAGATCACAAGAAGTACTTTTACCATATCATTTATGTAGAAGTCTAGATGTAGTTTAAAAGAGAAAATAATAAGGATATCCGCTACTTTTAGAAGAATAAGATCATTGAATGCGATGATGTTTCAATGTGCGTAAAATATAATCTTGAGTGTGATTCATATTCAATACCTGGTACTCTGCAAGAGTGCTAACTCTTGTCTTATGGTGCTCAGCTCTTTGTTGAAGCGTCCATAAATTTTTTATATCCAGTAACTTCTTTAATATACGCAATTGATCTGGGTTGTTTTTTTCAGTAAATTTTTGTATCAAATGTTTCCTTTGATCTAAATTCTCAATGATTGGCGTTATTTGAAAGTTATTATTCATGAACAAGTAATGATAATATTGAAAAATGACTTGGATTACATTCGAGGCAAATGTTTGCTCCGCAGCGCTGAATGACGCATTTTCAACTTCAACTTTAAATGTATCAAAAATCCATAAACTACCATTAGCAGGAATGGTTTTGTCAACGGCACCATTCTCAAGTCGTATCTCGAAAAACAAATCATCAATATTGAAACACCAAGCTGCAAACGTTATTATCTTATTGTCAGCTTCACTAGTCATAATACTAGAATCGTTGCACTCCACGGGAATTTCACAAGATTTTTTGATTCGAAAATCAAAATTGTTTCGCTGTTTGTACAACTTCACCTTACAATAAGCAGAATTTTTATTTGAAAGAAAAGGATCTCGGTCCTGAACAAGAACAAGTTCCACTTTGTTTCTGTCTTTAAAATTTTCATTTTCATGAATTTGAAAACGGTTGATTGTTGAAGTGTAAAAGCGTTTTATTGTTGAATACATTCGAGAAATCAGAGATATCCCATATTTCTGGATAGTTTCATTTTCAATGGTTACTCGATGTTCCAACGGGATCCTGTGACTTATTTCACACTCATTGATCGGTAAAAAAGGGAAACTCACATCATCGAAGTTTTTGAAAAAATTTTGTGAATTATATTGAAAATTGTCTGGAATAGAAAGTGTTAACATCATTCACTATAGCAATGATTTCTTGTAAGACTGTTTGCTGTTTTAAATACACGTAAATATTCAGTCTGTTGTATGTTTTGTTGGACTGGATGATTGCAATTATTATCTAATATATCTGACTAGTTACATTGACAATAATGAAATGACAATAATATGCGAGTTCAGTATTTTATGGCTATATGAAAGATAACTTTTATTAGAATAAACCACCGATTTTCATAGATTACATTGATTTTTTCGCTTAAAAAGAGAGCCAAATGCAACAAAAAATCATTCTAGATTTTGTAAATTGTTTAAATCGATAAACGGTTAACCATAATTGATCAGTGTATTTTATTCAATCAAGTTAGATATCAACGTATCAGCATAACCGGTTTATCGAAGAGCCAATATATTGCTTGCAATATTATTCACCAGATTGATGTCGAAAAGAATGGAAGTTTTCTGTGAATTGAATTACAATCTTTACAGCCAGTGTTGGTCATGCTGTGATGGAGCAGATGTCTGTGAAAAATGTGTTGATTTGTTTGATCTGTTCGTTAAACAACATGGATCAACAGAGCTCAATATTAAATCTTTCAATTATCTCAAACGAATGCTGTTCGATGAATGGAATCATGCACGTTTACTTGCTGAAACACAAAATGGTATCGTCATTGAAAAGATATACCTTAACTACATTGGATGTAGTGAATTATTTGACATGTTCACAAAACCATATTTGGTTGGTTTACCATGTACAAACCTACTAGGACAACCTAAAGAAATAGAAGAATATTATGAATTTGCTAAATGTGTCTTGTGTGAGCATATCGCGTTAGTTCCTCACGTTTGCTTCTTTTGTAATGGGCTTTATTGCAAAAACTGTATGGACCTTGTTTTGAATGCAACTGCTAGTATGGGATATAAACTTCCAGATTTCAATGTAAACATTTGCATAAAAAAAGATTGCTTGATCAAATATTTTTCAAGCAAAAACCTAGTTGTTGATCCGCCAGTTTATTTACCGTTGTCTGAAGAAATCCATGTTTCACTGTATGCCGAGTACTACAAGTCCACTGATAACATCCGGTTCATGTGCAGACGTATTTATTGCACTAAACAGTTTTCTCCTCTTGAATTCACAAGCCATGAGGAATCTTGTGATCGTGGAATAATTCAAAATGAAATAGCAATGTGTTACTTTGAGAAGGATTGTGAATTTGCTCGATCAGATAAGTACTATGATTACATCGCTTCGCTAGAAAGTACAGATCCTGTTCTTGAACAGTTCTTACCTTGTTCCGTTAAACTAGGTTTGAAGCAAGCACGTATACAAAAAATGTATGAAAACTTCGCAAAAGTAAACGAAGAAATATCCGAATCGCAAGTAGACCTTATGATTTCATTTCTAACTCCGTTACTTAAATTTGAATTCTAGTATAAATACCTCTTCAATGCTACTCATACAATTGTGAATACAAGATTGTTAATAAAAATTATTTTCGACTGTTTCTAGTGTATTTTTTTGCAACAAAATGTTCAATATTTTACTAATTCTCTCGGGTATAATCTGCCTCACAGCTGCATACCCAAATCTAAGTAAGTGTTACAATGTGTTTGATTCTGATGTTTCAGGTAACATCCATCCAATATCTGTAGCATGGGATGGATCAGATTTATATGAACTTGATCGCGTAAAAATTCCAATATTACTCGGCAGTGAAAATGCAGTGTATGGATGTGGCTATGGGTTCGAGGATGTAAATAAAACTGAATTGGAGTTTAACTATGATTTCGTTAATGCAGACAAGTTGACGGATAAAGAATCTGGGGAGGAACTACTCATTGTGCGTGATGATTCAAAAGAAACTACATATATTTTACATCATGTTGTAAATGTATCAAAATCAACATCAACTTACAAGCGCAACCACTCGGTTGTTTTATACATTTTGCGTGGAATAAAAAGTGTTCAAGAAGAATTACATTGCATGAAGAAAATAACAAATCAACCATTATTCGATGTGCTACTCAAAATAACAAAGTCCATTGAGATACGAAGTAAACCAAAGTTACAACTATATTCGAGACGACTACAGCTTGAAATCAATGATTCACCTGTTGAAAACTCGTTTATTTTAACTAACGAACTAGAACAAAAAGCGATTACCATGAATCAAGAGAAATCCTCAATTGTCCAATACAAACCTGTGAAAATGGTTAATCACAAAACAGCAGCTCCATTATACAAAACAAGAAAAACTATTGCTAATCGATTTTTTTAATTGAGCATAAACTATTTGTATCATAGTACCATTCTTGTTAATAAATAAATTTTGAAACAGAAACAAAATGTCAATCTTTGTTAGTCGAAAAGATGTTGATGTGAAATCTATAGATCTGTTTGCAGATTATGGACTTGCAACAAGAGTTTTCTCAAAATATCCATATCGTTTGGTTTGTGAGAACTATGTTTCTTCGTTGTTCATCATATATACAGCAAACAAACCAGAACAAAATTTAGGATTTAGAAAAACAAGCAAACACCAGAATCATTTCACAATGTATACAGGCTGCCATCAGAGAGAGTTACTAATCGCTAGAACAGAGTTAACATTATTGTTACAAGATTTAGATGGTTTCATCGAATACGATCATATTAAACTGAGAGAAAACGCCTGCTCTTCTGCCGCAACATTCAAATCCATGGATGTTTGTTATGATGAAATCGACTATTCTCGTAAGAAACCAGATTCATTTATAAATTTTGAGCTATTTTGTGCTGGCGAATGGTGGAATTGGGATAAAGGTATCATCTTGAATGGTAGAACAGCAATCGGTAATTTAGCTATATTGATTTATTATGAACTTCATCCAGCATACACTCAAAGTATTAGAACAATGGTTTTCTCTGATAATGAAGTGTCAACTATTAGCAAAAAGACTGAAGAACCGAAACCACACTCTCAAAAAAATTTAGTGGTACCAGAATTATTCAATTTTGACGCATTGGATTCTTCATACATTGAACCGGTAAATGTTCTACTTGCAAATAGAGAACTAGATAAAGCAAAAATGAATCGTATCTCGATATCAAGTATCATACCTTCGGGACATTGGTTAGAAGAGAGAAACAAAGAATTAGATGAAAATAATATAAGCTTTTTCATACCAATCTAGATATTCAAATACAAATGTGCTATTTTTTAATAAAACTTCAACAGTTATTGCAACATAAATTTAGTTATAAGAGTTTTATTTAGATGCCTTTTCATTTTTTGTATATAAATATGATTCTTCAGTCGTTAATATTTATCATTTTGTGACTATTATCACTATGCATGCCCTCTTGGAAAACAAAAACAACACCAGCGTGTTAATGAAAAAAATAGTATCTGCCTGTGATAGAGCAACTTTATCTGGACTGTATTCTGCTTACAAACCAATCTACAAATCACAACTTGACAATGAGTATACGCGAAAAAAAATTAACCTGTCCCTGGAAGAAATGAGTAAAATCTATTGTGAAGCTGTACAAATGTGTGAAGACATGCAACAACTAACTACACCAACTGATACTGCAGCCACAGACGGTTCGTATGGGACGGCTGTTGTGAAAGGGCTCACGCTACTGACCTCATTAGAGTCCAAATTGAACTTACTGAAAGCTGATATCAACCAAGTCGTAAGTTTATACTGCAACGGATGTAAAAACATGTATCGTAACCTACAAATGATAAAGTTGAACTGTTCTCATTTCTATTGTTACGAGTGTATACTTACCTGGAAAACTGATAGATGTGGTGTTTGCGGAAATAAAATCACCTCACTGAATCGATCATTTGTTAATGATAAACAGTTATTGGAAACTTGTCCTTTGGTAACTTTTCATGGATGAGAGTTATCTTGTTTACGTGCAAACTGGCATATCATATCGATTCATGGCTAAATAATCTTTTTTATCTAGATATGTTAAATGCAACAATCAACAACATGATTGTTAATTTCCCAATTTTACTGTTAATAAAGTATCTATATAATGTATTGAAACAAATTTTATCATTGTAAAACTTTATTTACATATTACTTTATTTACAATTATAGCAACATATTTACTTTTCATGTCAATTCGTATCCCAGACGACTGCTTGTTGATTATATTTCAGTATTGCACTGAATTAGAAGTTCTAAATAATTGTCGACTTGGTAAGTTTTCCATGAGTTTGTACGTTTAAACACTTATGTCTTCACTAGATTTTTTCTTTGTTAATTTGTGTCACTCTTTACCTATTAGTGTGTTCACGGTGGAATGAATTGATATCCTATCGAATGGCTCGCGCGAAATGCATAACAAGTAATATGATAATATATTTTAGAAAATAGTTCATCATTATAACAATTTTAATGACTTTCGAATTTTTAGACTACATATGGCCTATCAGTACAAACGGTTACGATGCGTATTACGTGCATATTAAAGAAAAAAGATTACCTTTTCATTTTGAAGTCAACAAATTACTTCCAAACCTTGAGGTAAGTGATCTTTAACATCTTACTGAATCTATCTGTAGATCAAAAGGTTAAAATAAATTATCTTATACTGGAAGATACTTATAGCTCGTTTTCGATGTGATGATCGAAAAACAAAATTGATTCATGATGTACTTGCAAAGTCGAAAACTATACGAGGATTGATTTGCATGACTGATTTTACCATCCTGCAAATAGATAAATTTTCAGATTCATTGTCTTTGCTTGCTACTAAACGATTGAATAAGTATTTTAAAGAAAATGGTTGCGGAGCTGCTTTAGAACAACTCTATCTTACAGACATGAGTCTTATTGAGTTTTCACGATGCGCAAAGTTCTGTTCAAATTTGAAACGGTTACATATACAACATGATATCAATGCTGATTGGCGTGCACCACCAGGTACAGTCATGTGTATTCTCTTTATGAAGATTATAATAAGCTTGAAATTTAATCCTTACTCGGCTAGAGATATCATATTTTGGTATGGATCTACAAAGCTTGGAAATTCTCGAGATTGGATTGAAGCCGTTGCGCCAACAATCATGCCACCCAGGTCTAACTTTCATAGACTCTTGTCCATCTCTTAAAAGTATACATTTAGGGTTACAAGCATTTCGGTATACTCTAGATGAACATAACATCAATTTGAATGTAGAAAATGTTGTTATTGAAATTGTAAGAAATCCTATGCTCAGAAATAGAATGATTTGTTTGTTAAATGTTAACGATTGGCAATTTTCTTTTTATCACACAGAAAAAGCATGGAAGTGCATGCAATGATTGGGATGGTAGATCGTCTTGGTCCTTGTTGAAAAGATTTTTAGGCAAATTTCCAAACCTTAAGCACTTAGCAATACGTGGCTGTCCAGATTTAACTGATGTTGATGTGATCTATATAATTAAATCCTTTGCAAATTTACGTTTACTAGATGTTCGCTATTGTTCATTGATCACATCATATTCTGCTAATTATGTCAAAAACTACAGCCGTTGCATTGATATCTACTACACCGCACAAGATGGACAGCAGTTACTTCTTAATTGGCCAGAAATCACGAATAAAACATATTGGATTGCTTCAGGATTCAATTTCATGCGGCATTGTTTCATGAAACCAATTGAGTTACTTCCATACTTTTTGATGGTTAAGAAGGTGCAAACCCCCCAAGATAGTGTATGATTGAAGTTAAATAAATAAAACATATATATTCATAACATTAGAATTGATAGTTTAACATCAATATGACAAACGCAGTTGTTCGTTATGATATACTGCAATTGAAAAAAAGTGAATTCAATGTTTACTTGTTACATGTTTTCCCTGAAATTGTAGCAAAGTCACCATGGAGGTATATACTACCTCGTATATTTGCTTTTGATCGTGAAAATTTTATACTTTCGGAAAAACTTAGTGATTATCGTTTAACAGTTACCACTTTAGAGAAGAAATTGGAATCGGATTATGGACAACATATGAGCTGTAGGGATGTGCTTACTAGGAACACAGAAATCTCAAAGGACCAAGCGATGTCTCTGGCTGCCCGTGAAGGACACCTATCAGAAATGAAAAGACTGGTCGAGAAAATAATGGCGAGATGTGCTTACACACAGTTGCATGAATGTGCTAAATGTAAACGTGAATATTATCGTATTCAACTTTTTGAATCGTGTTCCTGTTCTCATTCGTTTTGTCGTATTTGTGTCTACGATAGAGCAAACAGACAATATAACGGAACTTGTTCAATTTGTGGAGTTAAAATTAGTGTATACAAAAAAGCAGAGTTGAAACCAATTTACAGATATGCCCATTCTGCATATTATTGATTTTTAAATTCATATTGACTTCGAGTCAAAGTTATGAAATATTAACAAATAATAAATATAAATTCATAATAAACAAGATTCATTATCAAAAGTCCAGATATATTTCTTACCATTATTTCGATACCATATTTTTCACATCAAATTTCTATAACAAGATGATGATCAAAAGAGGTGAAAACTAATTGCTTGCAAAACATGTTTGCATAAACTAACTTTTTGTACAAATTTAACATATTACATTGTTCGTAAAATGAAGGTTAAAACAGTTTTTTGTTTGAATAGAATTGGCCAAAGTAATGAATTTGTACAAACTGCGAAAATAGTTGTATTGCTAAAAACATTAAAATCTTTTCAAACTGTTATTTGAATGCCAGCAAAAGCATGAAAGGAATGATGCAAAGCACAAATCTTTTCAATCTGCAATAATGAGATAATCTATTCAAAAAAAGACGCTTACAAATCAATACAAATGTCAACTTTGTGCTGTGAAAATGTTTCTATATCAGCTTTATACATGTAATAACGTGTAATATGTGAACCACAATTGATACATTTACCAATTGGAATTTGTTTACTTATAACACATTGAAAACAGAAAGAATGTTTACAAGATGTTTGAACCATTGTGTAGGGGTTTTGATCTGCATGACATAGTAAGCATTGAATTTTATTTCGTTTAACTGCTTTTGCGTACCTGATTTCCTGAACTAAACGTTCGTAAAGCATTTGACTACAACTGCGAGATATGAATGCATCAGAATTTTCAATAACATGAGCTATAGATCCATAGTAAACTTCTAACTCATTCAATTTGCGATCATCTAAAGTGAATAGTTTGCAAGCTTGAGATTCAATAGTTTTCTGTTGGCGTATGATTTCATCTATAAAAGGTAAATTAAGGTAGCATTTCACTGCTTTCTGAGAAGAATTAATGTTTCCCATAATGTTAATATTATCAAATCAAAACGTCACTATGAATGACAAACTTCAAGCATACTATGTTGTCCAGTGTCTTTATCAACAACTGTTAAATGAAAACTTCGTATATTTCTCCAACATGCGTCACATTTGTCATCTCCCTCTATTTTTGAGAACGCACATTCAAAACAGTAATCATGCAGGCAACTTGCATGAAGCATATCAATTTTTTGGTATTCATTTCTACACAGACAACATTCACCAGTTTCAAGAGCGTCAATTTTAGTTTTAGTTGTAACTATTTTTTTGTTAAAGTCTTCTATCAAATTTCTACAATATGATAAACGCGAACACTCGGCAATACTGACTATCTGTTTATAGTATTTCAAATCTGACTGTAATTGAGAAATTTTTTTCTTGCGTTCAGAAATATTTTTTATCGGCAAAATGGAACGTTTGTAACGATTATGAGGTAAACATTTATTTGAAACGTACTTTTTTCGTTCTAAGAAAAAAGAAGACCACTGTGTACCACCCATAGTAACTATATTAAAAAGATATCAAAGTATAAATTTTCCCAATATATTTGTGATTCATTTCGAGCATCATATCTACAAATGTAAAAATTCATTAAAATGCAAAAATATTGTTGTCTTCATGTTTAGTCTAATCTGAACAGATTATAACCAACCTGCATTGTATTTACGTGTTCACGGAAAGCATCTAAATTGAAAAACTTTTTCAAATCATTGTTACCTCGCAAGAACCAATCAGCAATATAACCAAATAGAAACTCATCTATTTGTATATGGTGTTTCGTCGACAAAAACAATAATAACTCTAATGATTCAAACTTGCTCAATGGACCTATTGTGAAAACTTTTGTGGGTTCATTCTTGTAAATACCAATATTTTCCAATGATAGCTCAATTGTAGATTCTCCTTCTCTCTTATCTCTATGATGAAGGCTTTCAGATCTAACCAGAACATTAACTCGATTGATTGGAACTGTGAGCATTATCCTACTCGCAACATTGAATCTTGGTATTGTGTAAACATTCAGAATATTATTGAAAGGACATGGTGGATTTAAAATACAATTGATTGTTCCATTTTGCAAATCATTTGAATCAAAATTCAATAATCTCATATCAATTGCTTTTTTATTTATTCTTTCAACTAAATATCTATCGATAACATTATATACACCAATTGTCTCAATGTTGATATAAAATTCACCGTTTGTAAATAAAGATTGGTCAACAATATTATTGTAAATTTTACGCCACATTTTTAACTTTTTATTTGATTCTTCATAGCTAGATAATAGCATGTGTATCTATATTCTGTTCAAAGGGTATAAAAATTGTACACTTATAATAATCAAGTTTGTGAGCATCTTTCGATCGCAAAGCACACATCGTCAGTTTCCTGTTTACATCAACTGAAAGACTGATAGTTTGAGTTTCCGAGAAAAGTTTACAAAGCCTGATAAAAATATCATTTTTGTAAACTAATGTTTGCAAACTATCCTGATCTGAAGTCACAACAACCATTTGATTTCTTTGTTCATCGTGATATATTGTTCGTCTCACGGAAATATCAGCTTTTGCGGAAACAAACGTAACACAATTATTTTTTTTGTTAAAATTAAGCATGAAAAATTTCGAACTAGTGTAACTCAGGCCATATACTAAACGAATGAATGAGTCAGACTGCATGCAAAACTCAGCATCAACATGACATCGAATCTCTGTATCAGCAATAGGTTCTTCATCTGTATCCATGATATCGATTTTATACTCGTAACCAAACTGTGTAGTCAACGTTAGTTTTGCCTTGTTAGTGTCGTACAAAAAAGTTATCTGGTTATCCTTGTCAACATTTTTTAAAAGCTTGGACAACCTGTTCAAATCAAAAATTGTACAATAAACTATTCTCTCCAGTAGCCATGCTACAACACAAGCAATTTTATACTCACATTTTCAAATTTACACCAAATTGTATAGGAAATCCATCTGAACATGTGAATTCATTGAAAAATTTTTTGTCCATAACAAAGTTAATATAAAAATTTGCTAATGTAGCACATGTCTTGTACCAAGTCATACCCGATGATGTACACGACCAAACGATATTACTGGTCAACAGAGAAAAACTTTCAACTGTCCTACAAAATAGAGGACTATTTACAGTGACTAGTCTAAACATATTTGCACCTATGTAAACTTCAAACTAAAAAATCTAATTATATACGTGAATTTTCGACCATAAAAGCTACTTAAAAGCCACATTAACACCAGCTTTCCACGCACAATCTACCAGTGACTTTGAATTGAAGTGTTTACAGCGTTAAAAAGTTATTTGAGAAGTATAAACTTTTCTCTCTTATATAATTTGCAATTGGTTTTTTCATCAGATCAAATTGTATAAAAACAATTTAGTGCAGTCTTTTCATGTATAATCTACCCAACGTTATGCAGAGATCTAGAAAAGGAAAAATTATGCTGATTTTTTTATTAGCTTTTCATTTCATTGCAATGATAACTGCTCATTCTAATTCAACCCATATTGAAAGTGATTGCGTTTGCAGCGAAAAAAAAGATAATACTTTTCTCAAATGGATTCATAAACCTGAAGCCCAAAAACATGGTTTCATTGGTCAAACCGTCTTACTAGAATGTGTAGCATTTGGTAGTCCAACACCTGAAATTGTTTGGAGACACTCATTTCATAACAAACCGAATCACAATATTATCCAATCTTCAAATCGTGCAGTGTCGTTTGGAGATTCAGGTGTCGTTCGAAGTAGACTGGTTTTGGATGTCAAGAAAGACATGCATAAAGAGTTCTTCTGTACCGTTGATAATGGAATCAAACAAATGTTCGGATATACTGAAGTTTTTGTTCATGAAAATCGTGAATGTTATCATTTCTTGGATAGATCTCCGCATGAAAATAACACCCTCTTGCCTGATGCACCATATATCAAGACTTGGACACAATCAGCAGTCGCTAAAATCGGTCAATATTATTTGTTATATTGTACCATAAAACGTGTCGAACCACTTGCTATTGAATGGTATCACGCAAATGGAACAAAAATTGATAGATGGAATGACCGAAGATATGGAGCATATCCAGATGGAGGACTAGAGATTAATAATGTAACTCACGAAGATGTTGGTGAATATACTTGTAAAGCAGCAAACAATTATGGTGAAACGTCTATGCAAATGTTTCTATTCACTGCTGATTCGATTTTCTAAATTTTAAAAGAATAAATTTTACTAATTATATCACTTGCAGAGTATCTGAACAATTTTCCACATTTATGTCAGCGGTTCAAGTTGTCAAAGTTAAGTTTCCTACATGTGTTCTGTATATGTATTCCCTCTTTATCTTCGGTTCTGTTGATGACCTATGTGTGTCTACGGTGAATATTAAGATCCTTGGCTAAACCATGTCAACAACGGATGCATTAACCCTAGTCTTGTGTCTTTTTCTTGCAAAACAGCTTCAGTAAGTACTTTTGATGAGCTTTTGGTCCTACCATAGGATGAATGAGCATGCTGTATCGTGTAAATACATCATTAAATCGTTCATGGGGGTGGGCTATGAATGAATTACTCTGAGTAAAGATTCTTTCATTACATGGTAACGATATATGCCTGAGTATAATATAGTGAGAACACGCAGCAAAAGCCTGCGAGGAGTTTGTACTTAGTGGTTAAATCATCGATCTTCTATAGCAAATTAGATGCAGGACCAGGTTTCTAGCCGTTAGAAAGAATGATACAACAGGTCTTCTCTAGTAACCAGTGAGGGAACCAGTTAAGAAGTCGATGTCGTTGATGACGATGTCAGTCGAATTTCATTGCTACGATGATGGCTTAGAAGCACACTGTTGTCATATAGGGCCTTCTATTCAAGTCGTGCACATGGAGTTGTGAAACTTGTGAAAGTTTGCAGTATCCTGGGACTATTGAAAGCTACGCGTGTACGCCAGAGGCAGTGTATTGTTCATTTTTTTCTTACATGCCCCGCTCTATAAGCGAGCAACACATTTGGTAACCTCATTAACACAATCTAAGATAGTGCTGTTTTTTATCCTACAATGGCACTTTTGTAGTTAAACCAACAGCATCAAAGTATGTATACTAAATTCGGTGACACATCTTTCTTATTTTTAGACAATTGTGTAGAGAACGATATTCACATAACGCCTTAATTCCAAAAGCCTCAAGTTTTTCGTCAGTAACATTAGACTATAGAGTCACGTATCGAAGAAAAGGGGTAACCGGTGAGATTTAATTAAACAATCAATTGTAAGATGTCAATCAGAGATATTCGCATACTATTCATGCTAACAATTAACTTTCGGTATCAATCACTTTTATGATTAATTGTTCATAACAATGAAATTTGATTTTATTTTTGATAACAATAAAAGCAATCTTTAAATATATTCTTTGATAGCATTGATTGATAATTTAATTTGTATATAATGATGAAAATTCTAACACAAGTACAATAATGTCTTTGTAACTGGCAATTAATAGAAAATCACTTTTTTACAAGTTTAACTGTTTGTCAATTCAACATGTCCTCATTACAATCTAGACTAGTTCATGGATCACAATTTCGTTCCGCAACTCAATATGTGGGGGCTTTACTATCGCCGAATGAAACTTTCATTGTGTTACCGTCAAGATGTATGCTGCGACAGCTAGATTGGGAGTGTCTTCTTTGTGATTCCTTCGAGACTGAATCACAGGATGAAATGGAAAACCACATTGTCAATTTTCATCGTCCATGGGTTTGTGATGTTTGTGGAGAAAGTTTAAACAGTGAACTAGAAAAACTTGACTGCGAAGAAGGACATCGTATAGAAAATGGCGATAGTAGTGATATGGATGGAATAGAATCAACGAACGATAGTGGTTCAGCTAGTGAGTCAGAAGATTCGAATATGTATTCAGACTATGTTGAATCAGAAGAAGAAAACAATCGCGTTGATTGAAAAGCCCGTGGTAGAGCCGATTGACTAGAATAAAGAAAAATTGAGATTGAGATTTCAGCAGACTGAGCTGTTCAAGCATTGGTATACGTTGTTAATCGAGCGTTTTGAACCTTAGATTCAGGAAATAAAGGACAAAATTACAAACTGGTAGTTACGTAAAAATTTGATGCAACGAAAATTACACTTTAATCTACTATTCATCTGTCTACAAATACAAATACAAAATATAAAAAAATAAAATTTGTATATAAAAAATACAAAATGTATAACTATTCAATTGAAATCAATAAATTCTCATAAGTGTTAAGACTGTGCTCAGTTTATTTTTAATTTAGTTCAGTCTGTTAACGATCAGTATAAATAAAAAACATTCTCTTTGGTTAATAGTGGAAAATTAAACTTCATAAGTAGTTATGACAAGTGAGCTGAAACCATCACAAGTTATAAGTAGTTTGTTACCTGACCATTCAAAATTGGATAATCTTGATGATTTAGATAATTTATTTGTGTTTCTTGGTGAACGCAAGGTTCAATTCCTTTGGTTTTTAAGCGGCGGGTTCATTGTGTTTGTAGATAAACGAACGAAAACATATGGGGATATCGATATTATGATAAATGTTCCATGCCGTCGTGCATATGAAATACACAAGTATTTGAAAGCAAATGGTTGGAACCAGCATGAGAAAGAATTCAAGTTCACGTATTTGGAAGGATTCAAACACAGCTATCTACGCGGACCATTTCGTTTGATTTTTTCTATGTTTAATTTTTTGACTGACACTGATGCTTATATGGATAGAGTGGTTGCCAATTATGATTTGGAAATTTGTGCGGTTGGTTATAATCCAAAAACTCTGAATTTGAAGCGTTATCATATTGAAAATAAACTGTCACCACCGTATCGTGTGAATAAATATTTTGATAGAGCGATCGATCCAAGTAAATGGAATTTACAACCAATTACATTCAAACAATGGCTTGATGAATTTCGTACAACTTTTTGAATTACTATTGTTGCGTTATGAAAAGTTTGCTTTATGAGTTATGACGAACTAAAATGAATATTCATTCTATCATAACTGCTATAATTGTAACTATTTTTGCAGTTTTTGCCTGTAAAATTGTGATTTGTGCATGTTTAATAAGTAAAATGATTTGTTCATGATGAAACATCACGATTGGATCGGTATATTTATTTTATTGAAGTGATGACGGAAGCTTCGATGAATCAAGTCACAAACTAATGTTTATTCTCACCGACAATTTAGATTCAATAAAATCAACCTTTTTCTCTAGTTTAACTTCGTCTATGGCGCTAACCCATGTTGAAGTGAAGACACAAGCTTTAGAGCTGAACCAAATAATAAACTAATGCTAATTCTCATAGACAATTTAGATTCAATAAAATCAACCTTTTTCTCTAGTCTAACTTCGTCTATGGCTCTTCACCATGTTAAAGAAATGAGGGGAGCTTACGAGGTGAATCAAGTCACAAACTAATGTTTATTCTCATAGACAATTTAGATTCAATAAAATCAACCTTTTTCTCTAGTCTAACTTCGTCTATGGCTCTTCACCATGTTAAAGAAATGAGGGGAGCTTACGAGGTGAATCAAGTCACAAACTAATGTTTATTCTCATAGACAATTTAGATTCAATAAAATCAACCTTTTTCTCTAGTCTAACTTCGTCTATGGCTCTTCATGTTAAAGAAATGAGGGAGCTTGAGGTGAATCAAGTCACAAACTAATGTTTATTCTCATAGACAATTTAGATTCAATAAAATCAACCAATTCTGCAAGTTCAACTTCTTCTATGGCTCTTCACCATGTTGAAGTGTAGACACAAGCTTGACAGCTGAACCAAATAATAAACTAATGCTAATTCTCATAGACAATTTAGATTCAATAAAATCAACCAATTCTGCAAGTTCAACTTCGTCAATGGCTCTTCACCATGTTAAAGAAATGAGGGGAGCTTACGAGATGAATCAAGTCACAAACCTATGTTTATTCTCATAGACAATTTAGATTCAATAAAATCAACCAATTCTGCAAGTTCAACTTCGTCAATGGCTCTTCACCATGTTAAAGAAATGAGGGGAGCTTACGAGGTGAATCAAGTCACAAACTAATGTTTATTCTCATAGACAATTTAGATTCAATAAAATCAACCAATTCTGCAAGTTCAACTTCTTCTATGGCTCTTCACCATGTTGAAGTGTAGACACAAGCTTGAGAGCTGAACCAAATAATAAACTAATGCTAATTCTCATAGACAATTTAGATTCAATAAAATCAACCTTTTTCTCTAGTCTAACTTCGTCTATGGCTCTTCACCATGTTAAAGAAATGAGGGGAGCTTACGAGATGAATCAAGTCACAAACTAATGTTTATTCTCATAGACAATTTAGATTCAATAAAATCAACCAATTCTGCAAGTTCAACTTCTTCTATGGCTCTTCACCATGTTGAAGTGTAGACACAAGCTTGAGAGCTGAACCAAATAATAAACTAATGCTAATTCTCATAGACAATTTAGATTCAATAAAATCAACCAATTCTGCAAGTTCAACTTCGTCAATGGCTCTTCACCATGTTAAAGAAATGAGGGGAGCTTACGAGATGAATCAAGTCACAAACTAATGTTTATTCTCATAGACAATTTAGATTCAATAAAATCAACCTTTTTCTCTAGTCTAACTTCGTCTATGGCTCTTCACCATGTTAAAGAAATGAGGGGAGCTTACGAGGTGAATCAAGTCACAAACTAATGTTTATTCTCATAGACAATTTAGATTCAATAAAATCAACCTTTTTCTCTAGTCTAACTTCGTCTATGGCTCTTCACCATGTTGAAGTGTAGACACAAGCTTTAGAGCTGAACCAAATCATAAACTAATGCTAATTCTCATAGACAATTTAGATTCAATAAAATCAACCAATTCTGCAAGTTCAACTTCGTCAATGGCTCTTCACCATGTTAAAGAAATGAGGGGAGCTTACGAGATGAATCAAGTCACAAACTAATGTTTATTCTCATAGACAATTTAGATTCAATAAAATCAACCTTTTTCTCAAGTCTAACTTCGTCTGGCTCTTCACCATGTTAAAGAAATGAGGGAGCTTACAGAGTGAATCAAGTCACAAACTAATGTTTATTCTCATAGACAATTTAGATTCAATAAAATCAACCAATTCTCAAGTTAACTTCGTCTATGGCTCTTCACCATGTTGAAGTAGACACAAGCTTGAGCTGAACCAAATCATAAACTAATGCTAATTCTCATAGACAATTTAGATTCAATAAAATCAACCAATTCTGCAAGTTCAACTTCGTCAATGGCTCTTCACCATGTTAAAGAAATGAGGGGAGCTTACGAGATGAATCAAGTCACAAACTAATGTTTATTCTCATAGACAATTTAGATTCAATAAAATCAACCAATTCTGCAAGTTCAACTTCTTCTATGGCTCTTCACCATGTTGAAGTGTAGACACAAGCTTTAGAGCTGAACCAAATAATAAACTAATGCTAATTCTCATAGACAATTTAGATTCAATAAAATCAACCTTTTTCTCTAGTCTAACTTCGTCTATGGCTCTTCACCATGTTAAAGAAATGAGGGGAGCTTACGAGGTGAATCAAGTCACAAACTAATGTTTATTCTCATAGACAATTTAGATTCAATAAAATCAACCAATTCTGCAAGTTCAACTTCTTCTATGGCTCTTCACCATGTTAAAGAAATGAGGGAGCTTGAGAGCTGAACAAATAATAAACTAATGCTAATTCTCATAGACAATTTAGATTCAATAAAATCAACCTTTTTCTCTAGTCTAACTTCGTCTATGGCTCTTCACCATGTTAAAGAAATGAGGGGAGCTTACGAGATGAACCAAATAATAAACTAATGCTAATTCTCATAGACAATTTAGATTCAATAAAATCAACCAATTCTGCAAGTTCAACTTCTTCTATGGCTCTTCACCATGTTGAAGTGTAGACACAAGCTTTAGAGCTGAACCAAATCATAAACTAATGCTAATTCTCATAGACAATTTAGATTCAATAAAATCAACCAATTCTGCAAGTTCAACTTCGTCAATGGCTCTTCACCATGTTAAAGAAATGAGGGGAGCTTACGAGATGAATCAAGTCACAAACTAATGTTTATTCTCATAGACAATTTAGATTCAATAAAATCAACCAATTCTGCAAGTTCAACTTCTATGGCTCTTCACCATGTTGAAGTGTAGACACAAGCTTTAGAGCTGAACCAAATCATAAACTAATGCTAATTCTCATAGACAATTTAGATTCAATAAAATCAACCAATTCTGCAAGTTCAACTTCGTCAATGGCTCTTCACCATGTTAAAGAAATGAAGGGAGCTTACGAGATGAATCAAGTCACAAACTAATGTTTATTCTCATAGACAATTTAGATTCAATAAAATCAACCAATTCTGCAAGTTCAACTTCTTCTATGGCTCTTCACCATGTTGAAGTGTAGACACAAGCTTGAGAGCTGAACCAAATAATAAACTAATGCTAATTCTCATAGACAATTTAGATTCAATAAAATCAACCAATTCTGCAAGTTCAACTTCTTCTATGGCTCTTCATCATGTTGAAGTGTAGACACAAGCTTGAGAGCTGAACCAAATAATAAACTAATGCTAATTCTCATAGACAATTTAGATTCAATAAAATCAACCAATTCTGCAAGTTCAACTTCGTCAATGGCTCTTCACCATGTTAAAGAAATGAGGGGAGCTTACGAGATGAATCAAGTCACAAACTAATGTTTATTCTCATAGACAATTTAGATTCAATAAAATCAACCAATTCTGCAAGTTCAACTTCTTCTATGGCTCTTCACCATGTTGAAGTGTAGACACAAGCTTTAGAGCTGAACCAAATCAAAAACTAATGTTTATTCTCATAGACAATTTAGATTCAATAAAATCAACCTTTTTCTCTAGTCTAACTTCGTCAATGGCTCTTCACCATGTTAAAGAAATGAGGGGAGCTTACGAGATGAATCAAGTCACAAACTAATGTTTATTCTCATAGACAATTTAGATTCAATAAAATCAACCAATTCTAAGTTCAACTTCGTCTATGGCTCTTCACCATGTTAAAGAAATGAGGGAGCTTAGAGATGAATCAAATCACAAACTAATGTTAATTCTCATAGACAATTTAGATTCAATAAAATCAACCAATTCTGCAAGTTCAACTTCTTCTATGGCTCTTCACCATGTTGAAGTGTAGACACAAGCTTGAGAGCTGAACCAAATAATAAACTAATGCTAATTCTCATAGACAATTTAGATTCAATAAAATCAACCAATTCTGCAAGTTCAACTTCGTCAATGGCTCTTCATCATGTTGAAGTGTAGACACAAGCTTTAGAGCTGAACAAATCATAAACTAATGCTAATTCTCATAGACAATTTAGATTCAATAAAATCAACCAATTCTGCAAGTTCAACTTCTTCTATGGCTCTTCACCATGTTAAAGAAATGAGGGGAGCTTACGAGGTGAATCAAGTCACAAACTAATGTTTATTCTCATAGACAATTTAGATTCAATAAAATCAACCTTTTTCTCTAGTCTAACTTCGTCTATGGCTCTTCACCATGTTAAAGAAATGAGGGGAGCTTACGAGATGAATCAAGTCACAAACTAATGTTTATTCTCATAGACAATTTAGATTCAATAAAATCAACCAATTCTGCAAGTTCAACTTCTTCTATGGCTCTTCACCATGTTAAAGAAATGAGGGAGCTTGAGAGCTGAACCAAATAATAAACTAATGCTAATTCTCATAGACAATTTAGATTCAATAAAATCAACCAATTCTGCAAGTTCAACTTCGTCAATGGCTCTTCACCATGTTGAAGTGTAGACACAAGCTTGAGAGCTGAACCAAATAATAAACTAATGCTAATTCTCATAGACAATTTAGATTCAATAAAATCAACCAATTCTGCAAGTTCAACTTCTTCAATGGCTCTTCACCATGTTGAAGTGTAGACACAAGCTTAGAGCTGAACAAATCATAAACTAATGCTAATTCTCATAGACAATTTAGATTCAATAAAATCAACCAATTCTGCAAGTTCAACTCTGTCTGCGGCTCTTCACCGTGTTAGAGTGATGAGGGCTTACGAGATGAATCAAGTCACAAACTAATGCTTATTCTCATAGACAATTTAGATTCAATAAAATCAACCAATTCTGCAAGTTCAACTTCTTCTATGGCTCTTCACCATGTTGAAGTGTAGACAAGCTTTAGAGCTGAACCTAATAATAAACTAATGCTTATTTTCATAGACAATTTAGATTCAATAAAATCAACCAATTCTGCAAGTTCAACTTCGTCAATGGCTCTTCACCATGTTAAAGAAATGAGGGCTTACGAGTGAATCAAGTCACAAACTAATGTTTATTCTCATAGACAATTTAGATTCAATAAAATCAACCAATTCTGCAAGTTCAACTTCGTCTATGGCTCTTCATCATGTTGAAGTGTAGACACAAGCTTGAGAGCTGAACCAAATAATAAACTAATGCTAATTCTCATAGACAATTTAGATTCAATAAAATCAACCAATTCTGCAAGTTCAACTTCGTCAATGGCTCTTCACCATGTTGAAGTGTAGACACAAGCTTGAGAGCTGAACCAAATAATAAACTAATGCTAATTCTCATAGACAATTTAGATTTAATAAAATCAACCTTTTTCTCTAGTCTAACTTCGTCTATGGCTCTTCACCATGTTAAAGAAATGAGGGGAGCTTACGAGGTGAATCAAGTCACAAACTAATGTTTATTCTCATAGACAATTTAGATTCAATAAAATCAACCAATTCTGCAAGTTCAACTTCTTCTATGGCTCTTCACCATGTTGAAGTGTAGACACAAGCTTGAGCTGAACCAATAATAAACTAATGCTTATTCTCATAGACAATTTAGATTCAATAAAATCAACCAATTCTGCAAGTTCAACTCTTCTATGGCTCTTCACCATGTTAAAGAAATGAGGAGCTTACGAGGTGAATCAAGTCACAAACTAATGTTTATTCTCATAGACAATTTAGATTCAATAAAATCAACCTTTTCTCTAGTCTAACTTCGTCTGGCTCTTCACCATGTTGAAGTGTGACACAAGCTTGAGCTGAACCAATAATAAACTAATGCTTATTTTCATAGACAATTTAGATTCAATAAAATCAACCAATTCTGCAAGTTCAACTTCTTCTATGGCTCTTCACTATGTTGAAGTGAAGACACAAGCTCGATAGCTGAACCTAATAATAAACTAATGCTTATTTTTATAGACAATTTAGATTCAATAAAATCAACCAATTCTTTAAGTTCAACTCTGTCTGCGGCTCTTCACCGTGTTAGAGTGATGAGGGGAGCTTACGAGGTTAAACAACTCACGAGTTAATGTTAATTCACATAGACAATTTAGAGTCAATTAAGTCAACGAGTTTTTCTACTTTTATTTATGCGTATTATTTTTTAGTTATTGCATTGCACATTGATTGATATACTTATGCAGTATGTTGAGACTTTGTGAATTGAAAAAAAACATTTTCATTTCTCCGGTTTTTCGCTAGTGAGTTTTACTATCAATGATTTACACCGGCAAGAGTTTGAAAAGTAACAGAAAACAAGCAAATATTTGTTATTCATCATAGTACAACATTGCTCTATGCAATTCGGAAACGTAGAAACAGTTTTTATAAAAGTTTTTGTATATTATAATGTCACCACGTTTTGCTTCGATTAGAGGAACATCTTGATATATTATATTGATTTTATTCATATGATATGGTTGTTGATGGCTTGACAATAGACAATTCACAAGTACCAAATTTTCAAGCTGTGGTAGTTGCTGTAACAAATTCTCCAACGTATTCCAAGTGAGAAAGTTATCATTTTCTAGACGTAAATTTTTAAGATTTGGGAAATTTGACACAAAATCAACAAGGTAATTTGATGATACATTTCCTCTGTGAATGAATACCATAGACTCTAAAGTTGTATTTCGTTGACACGGTTTCACCCACATGTTATATGTGTGATCGAATTCCACTTTAATGTATGCATGTTTAATTTTACATGTATCAAAAAAATCCCAACGCACGTTACCACTCACAACCGTTAGTATCAATACATCTAGCTCATCTGTAAGTAAAATTTGTCGCAGTGAATAAATGTTATTTGAGCTTGTTTCATCATCTATCCGCAAATTTAAAATTTTCAATTTAGCAAAAATGTAATTGAAGCTGTAATGATGATATAAACGAAGAATAACCAACTTAAAACTAACTAGATTACCTGTGAAATCTTTAGCAAAAACAAAGCGCAACACTTGTCTGAACTGTTGTAAATCTGCTAAAAATTTATTTTCATGATGATGCTCAGTAAGATTGACATAAGAAAGCTCTGAGTAATGGATAAGGTTATGGGGCATATCATAACTTTTTCTTTCTATGGTTTCAAGTTGATTCAAATTGAGAAAGTTTGAGAGGATATCAATATCTCTAGCCAAATAACGCAGTATTTGTTCGTGAATCAATTTAAGTTTTGGAAAAATTTTTATAGAAATGTTTTTAGAATGTAATAAATCGAAAAATTGCATCGATGTTGCAAAAAATTTTGCATTGTTTATGGCATAACACGAATGGGATTTTACGCTTTTCGATAGGTAACCTAATGGTGGTTCATGAAAATCAATGAAATAAACTTCGTTGCACTTTTGTAAAATAACTGGTAAAAGTTTTGGGTACACAATTGCAAATGAAAAAATTGAAGTTAAATCATTCATTTGCCACACAATATTAAAAAAACAGTCATAAGGTAATTGGTTGATCGACAACATCGTTACATATTAAGGTTGTCAGCATCCAGTACTTTTTTGTATCCATTTTTTATAGTATCATCCTCTTCATTATCTTGCAAACTTTCCTCACTTAAAGACGACGGGTGTTCATCTTCTTGTAGTGTTGGTTCTACTCTCATCTTCACAGGCGTATTCTGCCTAGACGCTTTCGGTATCAAAAGAGGTGGAGTGACAGGTTTTTGAAGAACAAACAGATCCGGAGTGAAATTTATAGTCTGCTTACTATTAGCGGTGATGTTATCATTTTGATATAAACCATGATCTGTTTCAACGGTAGTTAATGCACGAAAATCAATATGTTCTTGTGAAAGTATAATGTTTTCATATATTGAACCTTTAGGTAGGTATGGGTAGACACTCGTTACATTGTATAAACCATAACCAGAAGTACGATCTGACTCGTTTTTCTCCAAACTGATTGCTGGTTCAAGGGGCACTTGTGTGTTTTTTTCAGAAGTAAATCGTGAATATAAATTCTTTGGTAAATCTTTTTTGATAATTTTTTTAATTGCTACATTTTCATAAACAGTTTGTGGTGCAAGTTGAAAATAATCCATATTATTTCTGCTGACTGCTGATTATATTTCTGTTCTATTTTATAATATTAATACAATATTATAGTTGAAAGGTAAATAACAACATGGATATTGATGAGAATGAGTTAATTTTATTTGCTGATGATACTAGTGACATCAATGAAACTGATAAATGCCAACATACACACAAAATGATACAAGAAACAACCATGGAAGAAGGTGAACAATCAAACGATGATGAAGATGATGGTATCACAATAACAATTGGTTCCTTTGGTAAAAATGATACAGATCGTATAAAGGAAAATAAAGAAATCAACCACCTTATTGAGCAAAGTCTACACACAAATTTAATGGAACCAACTGTTTCTTTCATAATTGATGAGCGATTTATCATTTGTCAGAACACTGTGAAAATTTCGAAAAATTTACAAGACAAGATTTGGAAAAAACCTATTGATGTGCCACTAAGCACCAATCCTATTTTACCTCAAAATTTTGAATTCATTGAAAAGACCCTACAAGAATTTGTCAAACAAAATTACAAAGCCAACATCATTCATGCAAATGAGATTGTTGGGTTTTTAGGAACTCATTATGTTAAAATGACAAACTACAATTTTCGCAGATTGTTAAATTCGACGAAACCACAACGGAATTCGTTACTCAATGCTACTTCGGGCATCAGTGATTCTCTTATCATAGACACTAATGCTGGAAATACAGCGAAAAAATACTTCAATGACTTTTGTTTGATTGTTTTCAATAGACTAACTGCAAAGATCATTGATTTTTCTATACATGGTTCTATCGGAAACATAAACACTCTTATAACAAGATACAATTTAACCAAAATATTTTACAATGATGATAAGAGTAACCAACTGTACAATTTTCTGACATCTTCATGCTCTCCGTTCTATCCATACATGAATAACCGTCTAATTTCAGTACGAGCACATCCAATCCAATCAACGGTGAATGTTATAGCTTTTTGTCCACTTTCGTGTGCGTACTGTGCATATTGCAAAACTTTACAGTTTATGTTTGGATTTTTCGCCAACAAAGGATATCATCATTTACTTACAAGAGAACGAATGAGGTCTGACTCAAAATTAACCATTGCTGATTGGTTCAAACAGTCAACGATTGTGAAAAAAGATCGCATAAGAAAAAACATTAAAAAATCTAGAATTGGAATTCGTAAAACTTTAGGTACACAGAAAAAATAAAATCTGAAAGATTGCAGTTGCATCAAATTTTATCCATCACTTTTTCTTTGACTTTTTCTGTGTAATATCACTTTGTTGTGAGTTTATTTGTTTTTTTGTCGAAACAATGTTTTGATTTGTTTTCACATTACTTTTCTGAGCTAAAGATTGTAATACCTTGTAGAAACTTGCGTATATAGCAAAAGTGAGCTCAATTTTTTCATCTGAAATTTTAGTAAATTTCTCACCATATAAATCAGTTAGATGGTCTCGAAGGATTTCTCTTAATGAATCTATGAAACTATTGGTTAAAAGATTAACATCCAAGGGTTTCTCATCTTCAAGCATTGACTTGATATATCCAACAGTAGCAATACTGGAAAGAGTTTTTGCGCCTGGATGTTTGATCAACTGGAAAAGATCGCCATTGATTTTCTTTATGATATCTTTATACTCGTTAATTTTTTTCACAACACCCGTTTCTGCATGACGAAGCTCAAAAACAAACCCATCGGTGTTAGTCTCATTGAAATCTCGCATTATCTGTATAATTTCTTCTTTTGCATAATTTTTTTTCCTATCAATGGTTGACTTCTGATATCCATGCATTTTTGCATGTTATCGCGATTCATAGATTCTATAGCTTTGGTGAGTGAGGTAATTTTCGCTTCAGCTTCCCTTAATTGCAGCTCACATTTTTTAAGTTTAACATTCGCTGTTGTTTTTAACCCGTTAATTTTGTCAACTTCATCAATAGCATTGCTGCATTGCATATGTTGTTTTTTGAATTCCTCAAATTCGTCGTTTTTTTCTACTAACTTTGCTTCCTTCTCGACCAATTTTGCAGACATTTCATTTATCCCTTGAGCCCATTGGAGCTTTTCTTTGCTGATTTTCTCTTTTTCTAACTGATTATTTTTTAGCAAAGCCACATATCTTTTCGAACATTTTTCATGTTCCTCTTTGAGTTTCTCATTCTCAGATATACAACGATTGTATTTTCTAATGAAAATATTGTCAATTTGTTCTACTTTTTTCAAAAAATTATCTGAACCTTTTTTTTTGTGTAAATCGTTTTCAGTTATAATGATTTCACTGAACATCTTCTGCAGAAACACATAAGCTTCATTTTGATTAATTTTCAATTTTTTGCTTATATCATTGATAAGTTTTGGTACATCTTGTAAGTAATGTTGTATTACGAATTCATTATACTGATCGTCTTGTGTCATTTCTGTGTACAACTATATTGATAGCATAAAATAAAATAAACTTTATAATATACAATAAATAACCATCATGTATGAACACATCTAACATATTAATTAAAATTAAACTACTAATAACATATTTTATGTGTATATTTAAAATATATGTATTTGTAAATGCCATCACTCAATTCTTTTATTATTTCAACTCGAATAACATTTAAATTTAAAATTCAATTGACTCATTTTTATCTATTTCAAATTCAACATCTTCTTGCGATGTTGTAATAGAATCTATTGCTTTTTGCAATTCATCATCAACATTATTCGGATTAACAAGATCATCTTTTTTTGTTTGTTTTGACTTTTGCAGAGTCAGTTCAGTATAATCAGTGGCTTTCCTTTTCTCGTTGGGTTGACGTATTCTTGGTATTGACTGGTTAGCTTGTCCTTTTTCTTCAACCTTTCCGCCTGTTTTCTGTTGTATCTCCGTTTGACTGTATGCATCAATAACAGCTATCTGCTTTGTTTGATTCTCTATTGAATTGGTTGAGACTCTTGTTAACTTGCTAGCAACGCCTGTACTATTGATGTAGTTATTTTCGAGCATTCTATAGAAACTTGAATAGATCGAAAGTTTCACTAAAGTATCTTGTGTATCATCAGTGTGAGCAGAGTAACCAGCGTCGATATTCTTAATCTGTTCCAGCCGTTTATTCAGAATCAGATTCATTTTAGTTATATATTGTTTATCTTGTGATGAAAGTGAAAATCCTTCTTTTTCGGCTTCTTCGTTAGATTCAATTAACGATTTCAGATAACCTAATGTTATGATATTTTTAATAGCATTTTGTGATACATGCAAAAGTGGTAATGCATCAGTATCAATGTTAGCCAAGATTTCACGGTAAATTTCTACTTTTGTAACGATATCTGTTGTATTTACATTAATATGCCGGATTTCTAATTTTTCATATTCAAATATTTTATTGAAAGCGAGTATTAGTTGTTCAATCAGAATTTTCTTTCCTTTCTCATCTTTACCTCGTAAATTATCTTCAATACTCTTTTGTGGATCATAATTTTGTTTTGATTCATAGCATTCAATATTTTTGCCGTTGAATTCTTTTTGAACAGGCAGAATGACAGTCTCTGTTGCAACGGATTTATTCACAACTTTTTGTGATTGCGTTTTGATTTTATTTTCCTCACACTCTTTCAACTGTTTCCTCAGTGTTTCAATTTCAACCTCAGCTGTTGCTAATTTTGTTGTTTTTTCTGAATAGTTTTTCATGATTTTGTCTCGTTTTTTTTCGCAAACACCAAGAGTTGTTCTAAGTTCTTCGATTTTTTTTTCTAACACAACTTTTCCAATTATAAACTCAGCAGACGTTGATGTCGCAGCATCAACTTTTGTCTGGTCTTTGGATGTTTGGGTGTCCATACTGACACATGCCTGATAGCAGGGCTGAGTTTGCGAACGCAAACTACAATGAAGATAGTTGATATTGTGGTTTATGTTTGTAAATAAATTTTCCAGGTCTTCATTCTTCAAACTTCTCAATAAAACGTTAATGCTTTCACCTGTCTGTGTGTAATTTTCTTCACTTACATTTCGATCTAGTACCATATTATACAATTTCAATAATTCAATCAACTTTTGAACAAAAGATTTCTTTTCGTTTTCAATGATTTCAAGTTTTTGACTAAAATTATTTTTCATATCACTAACTATCTCTTCCCTTTCTATCTTTATTGTATTCAACGCCAATTTTATGGAATTAAAATCATCTAACAATTTTTTTTGCTCCAAAACACAATTTTCGTAAGCTTTCACAAAATCTTTACCTTCTTTAACCACATCCGCATCGAAAACTGCATCATGAAGTCTTCTGCCGAACTCATCTTCACTTCTAACAATTAGAACAAACTCTTGCTTTAGTTTTTCGTAGGCTGCCGCAGTATCCAAATTGTGAAATTTCTCAATTTTATGTACAAGTAGCGGAACGTCATGTAAAATGGTTGATAAAATGAAATCATCAACCGTATCGTATTTATTATTATCTTGTTCCATTTATTTAGTTAGTCAAAGTTTTTACTGTGCCAGTCTATAAATGATCTTAACATTAAGCGTTTTGTTTTTGCTTGGTTCAAAATGATTGGTACTTTGTGTAAATTAGTATTATTTTCATTTATGAAAAATTCTAATAAATATGTAACAGTTTGTAGTACTTGCAGAAAAAATACATGCAGATTGATTTTTGCTAACCATGTGGGTAAATCGGTTGTTTCATTCGCCGTCACTTCTTCTGATTCTGCCTCTGCGAGATCTTCTATCGGTCTATAGATGATTGAATCTAATTTCCCAGGCTGAAAATACATAAAGCAACTGATTTTTGCATCCGTGTAAGATGTACAAGGATCACGATCATTAAGAAAATCAAGAAAAAGTTTTCTTGGGCAATTGTTTGCATAATTGGCTTTCAGCTCAATTTTCTCCATAAACATTTCTCTCTTCAGATTGCAAGTTACTAAATTTGCGAAAAAATCATCGAAACAATTCTCGATATCTTTCAATGTGACAATTTTCGATTTTCTGTCAAGAGTCCAATTGATGAATGATCTCAACATCTCTGAACCATTCCACTTTTGCGTATATTTAATCTGCGAATTCAGCTTTTTTTTATCAAATTTTGTTTTCTTTTGAATAAAGAAAACTTCTCGATAATCAGCTCGACGCATCGTGGTATCTGGAAAAGTATTGTTGAAAAGTGTTGTTAAGTCCATGGATGGGTTGTCAGGTAAAGAAATGAATAAGGAATCTGTGTCTATGAAAAGAATAGTAGCTTGGTATGACTTTACACACAATTGTCCCTTTGCTAGAATATTTGTTCTATTTATGGCCGTGATTGCAGCTCCTAGTTGAGACACTTGCCTGCTTGCTATTCCATAGATAGATGATACCGTTGGTTTCATGTGTCGATCTTCCATTTCCAAACGTGATTGAGTTATCTTAGCATTTGATAGACATTTATTTGCACATTCAATGCTACGACACTTTACAATAACTGTATCTCTAATTGTCACGTAGACAGAACAACCAGGCCAAACAAGTCCCAAAGCAACATTAAGGAATTTATCCTTATCTAAATAGTCATAATTTTGATCCGATCCTGTATCTTCTTCTTCTTCTTCTTCTTCTATTTCTTCATCTTGATCTGAGTAATCCATAGATAGTTCAGTTATTTTGAACTGTATTGCTGGTAATAGTTTTTCTTCAATGAATTTCTTATATTTGTTACAAAAATCACGTGCAGAGTTGAATTCTCTGACAATTCTTGATAAAACTCCAGGCCTATTTTTCCAAATAATAATTACTAGTTTATCACCTCTTTCGGTAAGATTTTCTTTGTTAAAAACAAATTCTCCACCAACATATTTGTCTTCATATAAATATTGATAAGTTAGTAGATCTTTGGACTGTTTAATAGACTTAACTGGTATCGAAAATTTAGATTTTTTTGAATGTTCACTCATTACACGCCTCCAATTACTCGATACTTGCAGCTTACTTGTGTTGGCTATTTTACTTTGAGATGCCCAATGATTGAGTGATGATGGATTATCATCATCAGTTATGTGTGTTTTATAGTCAAACGCAATGAATTGATCTGAATCCATTTCGATAAAATCGAAAATTTTACAAAGAATAGATGCTTTGAAAATTGAACATGTTTCATCGGATATATTTCTTCTGTCAATCAGTGTAGAATAAGCTTTATCGTAATCATACGATGAAACATTTTGAAGGTAATATTTTCCTTGGCACCAATTAACACCACCAGGATGTTTTTTCTCTTTACCACTAGCATCGGTAATTTTAACATAATGCTCAAGCTTTTCAATAGAAAAGAAATAGTCCTTGATTGGTTTGAAATCTTCAGCATGACTTGAAATGTTTTCAAATGGATACTTAACAATACCAATATTAGAGTTGAATTTACAAAGAAAAACACGTAATCGCAGGCCAATGTAGAGACATTGATTTAGAATACGGTACTCTGAAAATCGATAATTGTTTAGATATTTGTCAAGTGTTATTCCATTCTTTATGATTGAATTAATAAATCCTGATTTATGATCCAACACATTTAATGTTGTCAAAAGACGGGTAACCAGCAATGTGTCTTGTATATTGTACTCCAGAGAATTAAATATACAGGGATTTTTTTGCTTCTGAGAAATTGAGAACAAAGGTATTCCATGCTTAGCTATATCCATGAAGGTGAATCTGAGTTGTCGTGAATCCAAATCAATTTTATTGTCATTAAGAATATGAGCTGAAACTGTTGAGAGTTTATGATTTGGTAATTCACTAAACTCAATTACACAACTTTTGTAAAGATCGAAGTTAATCTGAGCCAAAGTTAAACTTTTAACACCTGAATCATGGACGATGAACAGATTCAGTTCATTTTTCAAATTATGAACCAAACAACGATTATAGAGAAATTCAATATCGTATGCATCTGTATTCCAACCAGTCATGTAATGTAATCTTTTTTTTATGTGTATGCTATGAATGGTGAATTTGAGAAGATCAATTTCATTATCAAAAACATAAAGTCTATTTTTCGTACCATGCTGTTTCAGAAAATCAGTAAGATGACCAGATGGATTGTAACTTGAATTGTACACATATCTTGTTACGAATTTTTCTGTATCAATCCCTGGTATCGGTATGTATACACCACAAATAGTTTCATCTAAAACAGCGTTGTAAATAGACACCGAGAAAAGCTTATCATCCAGAGCTTCCCCTGTTGGTACACGATTAGGCTCAGAGGTAACTGTTTCAATATCAAAAGTGATAAAACTTTTTTGTAATGGTGGATCAGGTTGATATGTTTTTGTAGCATGAAGGGATTCATTAAACCAAGTATAGAGAAAACGTGAAGTAGCACCATTATTTTTTACCATTAACTCCATGTAAACAAGATGGTAAATCTCCCAATATTGAGTTACTCCAACATAATTGTAACACGTATGCTGATTTTTGAAAAATTTGTGTATCCATTGAGCTGAGTCAAAAGAATCAGTTACAAGTTTTACCAGTCTGGTTTTCTCTGTGACTTTCTCATAGTCACAGAATCGATCGTAAACAGTGAAGTTGTTAGTCGTGAAATAAAGTTCTGTTGGAATAACTTTAAACCCTAAAACTTTTCCATGGCATTGTAGGACTGAAAGTTTGTTAGACATAACGTAAATACCTGGCGAAATTTTCATTTTCATTTTGAAAGCATTGGTCTCAGCATCACAACCGATAGCGAATATTTCATTTTTACAATGAACCCAACTAGTTACAAAAAGGTGTTCTGATGGATTTGTTGGAATTTGTGAAAGTTGTGTTTCACTTGTTTTTGATACAAAAATTTTTTTATTGCTGTTGTTCATTTTCACATACAAAAGAAATATTTGTGCTCACAACAGGAAGATTTTTAGTCAAAATCTTGTTAGCTATAATTGGTGAACTGGAATGTAGCAGCTTACAACCGTGCGACGTTTTAAACGATGGCTTGCTTAATGTTTTATCAAGTTTGCTTTCCATTCGCTTTCGAGCATCAAATTTGATAACGACATAGGCTTCTTCATCCTTCAATGATAATCCTAAAATGGTAAAGAAATTGTATTGAAATTACTCAAAGCCTAAACCGCTCATAAAAGTTCATTCATTTGATCAACTTGATCTTCTTTCATCCTTTCAACATACTAATTAACAATAGACAATTTTGACTATTAGCTTCAACATAAGCTCTGGTTATTATTTTGCCATCTAACTCATTCAAAGCATAATCATTGTTAAGAAAATTTGATCAACTTGCTAGGGTAAAAAGTATCTATTCACCTGTATAGATACTTATTGATAGATTTTTAATATTAGTTTTAGTATTGACTTGACGGTAAATGACTACCATAGAATATTCAGAAGCAAACAAAGGAACTCAACTGCATAGAATAATACTAACCATAAGAATCTAACTTGGTTCTAGCCTCTGATCTCTTTTTCTCCTTCTTTCATCCTTTCAACATACAAATTAACCATGAACAATTTTTTGAACTGCAAAAATTAACCATTTTCAATGAAATTGATTTGACTATTAGCTTCAACATAAGCTCTGGTTATTATTTTGCCATCTAACTCATTCAAAGCATAATCATTGTTAAGAAAATTTGATCAACTTGCTAGGGTAAAAAGTATCTATTCACCTGTATAGATACTTATTGATAGATTTTTAATATTAGTTTTAGTATTGACTTGACGGTAAATGACTACCATAGAATATTCAGAAGCAAACAAAGGAACTCAACTGCATAGAATAATACTAACCATAAGAATCTAACTTGGTTCTAGCCTCTGATCTCTTTTTCTCCTTCTTTCATCCTTTCAACATACTAATTAACCATAGACATTTTTGAACTGTAAAATTAACCATTTTCAATGAAATTGATTTGACTATTAGCTTCAACATAAGCTCTGGTTATTAGCTTGCCATCTAACTCATTCAAAGCATAATCATTGTTAAGAAAATTTGATCAACTTGTTAGGTAAAAGTATCTATTCACCTGTATAGATACTTATTGATAGATTTTTATTAGTTTTAGTATTGACTTGACGGTAAATGACTACCATAGAATATTCAGAAGCAAACAAAGGAACTCAACTGCATAGAATAATACTAACCATAAGAATCTAACTTGGTTCTAGCCTCTGATCTCTTTTTCTCCTTCTTTCATCCTTTCAACATACAAATTAACCATGAACAATTTTTGAACTGCAAAAATTAACCATTTTCAATGAAATTGATTTGACTATTAGCTTCAACATAAGCTCTGGTTATTAGCTTGCCATCTAACTCATTCAAAGCATAATCATTGTTAAGAAAATTTGATCAACTTGCTAGGGTAAAAAGTATCTATTCACCTGTATAGATACTTATTGATAGATTTTTAATATTAGTTTTAGTATTGACTTGACGGTAAATGACTACCATAGAATATTCAGAAGCAAACAAAGGAACTCAACTGCATAGAATAATACTAACCATAAGAATCTAACTTGGTTCTAGCCTCTGATCTCTTTTTCTCCTTCTTTCATCCTTTCAACATACAAATTAACCATGAACAATTTTTTGAACTGCAAAAATTAACCATTTTCAATGAAATTGATTTGACTATTAGCTTCAACATAAGCTCTGGTTATTATTTTGCCATCTAACTCATTCAAAGCATAATCATTGTTAAGAAAATTTGATCAACTTGCTAGGGTAAAAAGTATCTATTCACCTGTATAGATACTTATTGATAGATTTTTAATATTAGTTTTAGTATTGACTTGACGGTAAATGACTACCATAGAATATTCAGAAGCAAACAAAGGAACTCAACTGCATAGAATAATACTAACCATAAGAATCTAACTTGGTTCTAGCCTCTGATCTCTTTTTCTCCTTCTTTCATCCTTTCAACATACTAATTAACCATAGACATTTTTTGAACTGTAAAAATTAACCATTTTCAATGAAATTGATTTGACTATTAGCTTCAACATAAGCTCTGGTTATTAGCTTGCCATCTAACTCATTCAAAGCATAATCATTGTTAAGAAAATTTGATCAACTTGCTAGGGTAAAAAGTATCTATTCACCTGTATAGATACTTATTGATAGATTTTTAATATTAGTTTTAGTATTGACTTGACGGTAAATGACTACCATAGAATATTCAGAAGCAAACAAAGGAACTCAACTGCATAGAATAATACTAACCATAAGAATCTAACTTGGTTCTAGCCTCTGATCTCTTTTTCTCCTTCTTTCATCCTTTCAACATACTAATTAACCATAGACATTTTTTGAACTGTAAAAATTAACCATTTTCAATGAAATTGATTTGACTATTAGCTTCAACATAAGCTCTGGTTATTAGCTTGCCATCTAACTCATTCAAAGCATAATCATTGTTAAGAAAATTTGATCAACTTGCTAGGGTAAAAAGTATCTATTCACCTGTATAGATACTTATTGATAGATTTTTAATATTAGTTTTAGTAATGACTTGACGGTAAATGACTACCATAGAATATTCAGAAGCAAAAAAGGAACTCAATTGCATAGAATAATACTAACCATAAGAATCTAACTTGATTCTAGCCTCTGATCTCTTTTTCTCCTTCTTTCATCCTTTCAACATACTAATTAACCATAGACATTTTTTTGAACTGCAAAAATTAACCATTTTCAATGAAATTGATTTGACTATTAGCTTCAACATAAGCTCTGGTTATTATTTTGCCATCTAACTCATTCAAAGCATAATCATTGTTAAGAAAATTTGATCAACTTGCTAGGGTAAAAAGTATCTATTCACCTGTATAGATACTTATTGATAGATTTTTAATATTAGTTTTAGTAATGACTTGACGGTAAATGACTACCATAGAATATTCAGAAGCAAACAAAGGAACTCAACTGCATAGAATAATACTAACTATAAGAATCTAACTTGGTTCTAGCCTCTGATCTCTTTTTCTCCTTCTTTCATCCTTTCAACATACTAATTAACCATAGACATTTTTTTGAACTGCAAAAATTAACCATTTTCAATGAAATTGGTTTGACTATTAGCTTCAACATAAGCTCTGGTTATTAGCTTGCCATCTAACTCATTCAAAGCATAATCATTGTTAAGAAAATTTGATCAACTTGCTAGGGTAAAAAGTATCTATTCACCTGTATAGATACTTATTGATGGATTTTAAATATTAGTTTTATTAATGACTTGAATGTAAATGATTACCATAGACAATTCTAAAGCAAAAAAGGAACTCAATTGCATAGAATAATACTAACCATAAGAATCTAACTTGATTCTAGCCTCTGCTTCTCTTTTCTCGTTCTTTCATCCTTTCAACATACTAATTAACCATAGACATTTTTTTGAACTGCAAAAATTAACCATTTTCAATGAAATTGATTTGACTATTAGCTTCAACATAAGCTCTGGTTATTATTTTGCCATCTAACTCATTCAAAGCATAATCATTGTTAAGAAAATTTGATCAACTTGCTAGGGTAAAAAGTATCTATTCACCTGTATAGATACTTATTGATAGATTTTTAATATTAGTTTTAGTAATGACTTGACGGTTAGTGACTACCATAGAATATTCAGAAGCAAACAAAGGAACTCAACTGCATAGAATAATACTAACCATAAGAATCTAACTTGGTTCTATATATAATTATTATAGTATATTATATATATTATATATATATATATATATATATATATATATATATATATATATATATATAAGCAAATAAAATCGAAAAATACTCCTCCAAACAAGTGCCAACCAACCTTCCCATAAGATAAAATGGAGCTTGCATCGAATATATATACTTTAATGCTTCAACTTCATTGACAAAAGCGCCCTCTCGATTATGAAAAATAGCACCATCTATGATCATGTCAACATAATTGTTTTCATTACATCTTCGATCGCGATTATCTATTAATAAATAGATGAGTGTTTTGTGATGCAAACCTAAGCCGATACTTGTGATTGTATGTTGAATCATCACTTAACGTTCACTCACAGCAAACTTTTATGTATTAATGATTAAACAGCAATATATTTAATAAGATTAAGGGTTTTTCAGAAAAGATTAACGTATATCTATGTGTTTCCACAAGAATAAGATTAAAGTATTTCTGATGATAGGAACTTGAAAACATTTAAAAATATTATCGATTTAATGGTGCGATACAGGTCTTGTTGATTCAACGTCAAGTTAATTAATGATAATTATGTTTTCGAAAATGAGTTGAAAAGTCGAATTTGCCGAGTGTTTTGCATTTCTCATTGCAATTTGGAAACCAAAACTCAAGATAAAGCTTACACATCCTCAAGTTAACTTAAACATGTGTATTTCTTACACAGATAATTGACAAACAATTGTTTACAAAAAAGAATATGATTGAATTGAAATAAAAGCGTAAATATGACTAAATATGGAATTTGAACTCACTAAAGATATGTATTGAGTGTTTTGATAATGAACAATTGAATCTAAAGTATAATAGACTAATCACTTACCTGATAACATGATTGCAAGAGAAAACTTGAGTTTTCACCGTATATAAGAACATAAAAGATTTTTCAATAACTCACAGAGAAGTTTTGACTGTTTAATAGTTGATTTGTGTTTTTCACAGTGTTTACTACTTTTGATTTCCTTGTGTACAGATTTTAGTATAGAATTATGGATGTTTTCGATATGGATTTTCACGACACTGATTTTTTACTTACGGAAAAACTTCCAGATTTTATTACGAGAGCTGGAACGGAAGAGCCACCTTTAACAGAATTTTTTTCAGAAAAATCATCTATTGACGATGCCACTGAAAATTATGAGCATTCAACGGAAACATTAGCTGCTGTCGAAAGTTTGATTTCAACTGGTATCCTTGCGGAAAACAATGGAAATTCTAACATTGAAAATCAACGTCTGGATGAGATTGACCAGTCCCCAAGCAAACCTGTCAAACGTAAGAAACACCCAAAGACTAGCAAATCGTGTAAAAAAAGCAAAAAACAAACAACTAAAACCAAGATCAGTGAAAAGACTCATAATGAAGACATGATGCCAAACGAGATGCCAACAGTTGTTACATCCGAAGATTCACCAGTTTCCATATCTCAAACAGTGGATCCCATGGAAAGTGACACTGTTTCTGTTGCCAAAGGTAGAGTGAAATACAATTATCCATTGTACACTCACGTAAACTCGGATACATACTACAAGTTTACCAGAAAAACGGATTGGCGATACCACGAGATGAAAAAACAATTTGGTATCAAAAAATCATCTTGTATTGGTGACTGTCGTCTCCCGGTGGAACTATCTTTCAGTTTTATTTCAGCACAGCCACAAAACAAGGTTGTACAAGGTCCGTATCCTAAAGTTATTTTTGGCCAGACTCTTGAAGACAACAAAACGTATGAACTCGATAATGGAAGCAATCTATTGAAATATTCATTCAGAGGTGATTTTGTCTCTCTAAACGAGCTTTTCCCTGACTTGCGAATATTCGATTGTGAGAAACGGTCACTGCTAGGTCACACCCCGTTATATTATCAACATAGCCTAACAAATACTGAAAACGATTTGCCAATATTTAACTTGGGTTATGGATTCATACCTTCTGCTTATGTTGATTTTGCTAAATTTATTGTTAGGATGAAGTCTGCCGGTTTGGTTGTTCCTGATAAAAAAAGTAGCAGTAAAGCAAAAAGAAATTCCGGTACGCGAAAGTATCATTCATTTCGTGCAGGGGAAATAGAAATTTTAACCTATCTCTATTGGGATTTATCAACCCAAGATTTGAACATAGATGAAAAAAATAATGGTGAACTGAAAAAAGTTTTCATAAACCTTTGTTTTGAGTTTTACAATGAAATAGTTAAAATAAATGCCCATGATGACTCCTTTGTGGCTGATGTTTGGTCTGATTTGTCAACATTCGGTGTATTTGGCAATACTTCATCTTTACATGCAATATCATTGAAGAAAGTTAAAGATCGATTTAACGATATTCTTGATCTTTGTGACAAATACGAAATGAGGCTACCAATGTCTAACAAATGGCACATTTTCATGGAGATGGCAGGCTTGCATCATTACAGATGCAACCATACTTTGAATATCATCACAAAAAAGTATAAGGACTTTATCAGACATATTCCTAATGAAAATTTAATCTGTGATGTGAATGCTAGAGGTAATATTCCTTTAACCGATCTCCGGAAAGCGCTGGGCAACTCTGTTTCTCTTTCCAAGAAACAAATTACATCTCTCAAACAGGCCTTGTTACATGTACTGGACAAAACTGCTGATTTGTTTTCCTATTTTGCCTGCATTACTTGCGGTCTGTACTCCAACTCTAAGCTAACCGAGACTAATTTCACACATATTGCCGTTAAAATTTTGAACGAGTTGGGTCTTAAATTTGATTCAGACTATCAAAAAGTTGGAATATTCTGGCAAAATCTTGGTAAATCGTTTGGGAACGTTTTCATCGCTAGACTCGGATTCTACTTCCAGTCTTATTTCCTCATATGCAAACGTTTCGGAATAACAAAGCTTGATTCATACAACCTCAATATTCCAACTAAACTAGCAGAGCATGTTAATAAGTTTTTAGGGATGATTTTAAACTGTGCCTTGCAACAATCACCTACGACCACCGAAAAAGTATCGATAGACGCTATAATTGAATGCACCCAGGAACTAGCAGTGAAATTGGAGAAAACAAGAGAAAAACTTGATACAGAAAACTTCTGTTTGTTGATAAATCATAAATATCTTAGTCTTTTTATTTTCAAGAATTTTGATTTCCAAATTGTGCAAAAAGAGTGTAAAAAGCGACTTCGATCACATCGTAAATCGAAAGAATGATGTATATTTTTTTAACTTTTAAATAACAATTGCAATATTAAAAAGAAATTTATTTCTCAAGAAAATAGAAATTAAATGAGTTTTATTTTTTTACAAGCTTTCAAATGAGATGATTCAACGATGGCATCTGGTTCAACAATAATTTTTATCTTATGCTTACAAATTTTATGTTTTTTACAGAATTTATGTGGTGAAATTGAACAGCTGTAACACTGAGCACAAACAGAACAATTTCTTACCTCTTTGACGGTATGATCATCAATAGTCTCATCGTAATCACCCAAGTCAAATGCAACCTTATCCCAGGCAATATTTGAAACACAAGAATAATGAGTAGACGAATCTCGATATTTTAAACAAATTAGAAAGCAGTCAGCATCGTCACAATCACGTGTAACCGTGTTTGAGGTGATACCAGTTTTGATACTCGTGTGAGCAGTTTCAACCTTACAGAAACATTTTTTCAAAGCTCCGCTAACATTTAGAATAAGTTGTCTAGGATAAATTTTGACTGAGCCAATGATTGGGCTTCGATGAAGTTGAGAGAAATCATTGGCTGTAAGAAAATTGTCCTTGGCTGGAATGAAACCAATGTAAGCAGCAAAGTTATCTTTGATTGGCTCACACAGGTCATACTGAAAGCCAAGTAATTTTCCTTCCATAACCCGGTTATGTAACATTTTTCTTGAAACCGGTATTTTATTGGTTAACGGAGAAAAGTTGAAGAAATAAAACCAAGATGATTTGTTGAGAATTGGTTTGATTTTATCAGGGAAAAAGGTTTTAACAACTTTCGATGGGATAGGAAACATTGATTTGATAATGTAATCACCTTTGACGTACATATTTTTTTCTCGACTCATTTTGTGTATATAAAACAAAGGCTACTTTGGTAGGTACACACTTACTGTTGAATGCAAAACTTTAAACTGTTAAACAACATTTGTTATAGTGATTTATACATTGACTGTGTTCTCGTGTTTTATGTAGAAAATGTTGCTACCCAAACCATCTAAATTACTTGCAGAGGTTGACTATAAGGTACCCACACATTTGATTCAACTGGAACAAGCAATGTTTGAAAAAGTCAGCAAAATATGGCTTTCATATAGACATCATGTTTCAACTAAAACAATGAAAAATCGTAAAATTTGGTACCTTTCATGCTATGGGTTGGCTGCAATGCCTAATGGTAAGGCTATACGATGTGCTGATTGTGCATTCAACATTGAACTATCTCCAGAGGTAACAGATGATTTTTGTGTCAAAATGCACATGAAACAAACTTTTTCCTGTCCATTCATGCAAAATCATAAACCTGAGAATCGTGTTATAATGATAAAGATTCAAGCTTATTTTGCAAGTGTTCAGAAAGTGAATGAATTGCTGTATCCAATATCAGTTTACAGGAAAGACCAGAATGATCCCAATAGTCAATTCAAATTGCAAGCTCAATTTGTTGAGTCTGATCTGAGGGTCAAAAAACAACAACCAAACTATCCGGATTTTGAAGATGTTGAACATCGTATATACACTTTTTTCTATAGCCAGTCATTTTCAGCGCCATCATCTTCAGAACTGATGGTTACTGTTGCTCAAGCTGGGTTCGTCTGTGCTGATAAAGAGAATTCTATGTTTTGTTTTCATTGTGGATACCGAGTGGATCTGACTGCTTTCTACGAAAATTATGGAAAATTCAAATTGGACGAAGATTCACTGAAAATCGATCATTATAACAATTCTGTAAATTGTCTGTTTATAATTAATACATTGAATGGAGAGACTGAAGTTGACGATCATTTAGCTAGTACTTCTTGTAAGTATCGAGCACCCTTACAATTTGACACTGAACGGCAAGCAAGCGATGAACTTGTCAACAACTCGTCAGCCAAAAGAAGTATGGTTCTCGGTCATGATAAAACGGGGCAAAATATGACAAATAGGCAAAACTTTAATTGTAAAAAGTGTTACTGTAATGACATTAATATTTTGTATTTCCCTTGTTATCATGCTGCCCTTTGCCACGATTGTTCACTCGAAATGAATGAATGCTTCATTTGTTCACAACCGGTAGAAGAGATGCGAAAAATATCTTTACTTTGAAAACAGACAAGAGTCAATAAAGTTAATTATTATTATTATTTCCAATTTTGGGGTATTTTTTCGCTGACATCTGGTTGGATGTATTCTTTCTCTTGACAGTGTTTGATACCGATGTATGATATATTTCACGAGCATTAGCATAATCTATGAATTCTCTAGCCAATGATGGCTCCAATTCTTGAAATGTTTCTGTCAACGATTTAAAGGTGAGTTTAGGATTTTTAATTTGCTTACACGACTTAGCATGATAAGAAATCTGTGATGATGTGACCACCCAGCGACAGTGAACACAAGTCTGTAATCTCCAATCGTTACCAGAGGCAGTTTTAAGAATACAAAGAAAAGATTGTAGAGTCGATGCAGGTTTGTTCTTTTCTTTTTCTAGCGCTTCTTGTAGATTAGTTGCCGGCTTTTTGTTCATGTGTTTTTCAATGTAAGCATTACATTGAGTCCAACTATCAGGTAGGTGGGCAGCTACAAAGTATTGTTTAAGTTGTAGGTCGTAGAGAACAATTTTCTCATGATTGAATGTTGTAAAGCTTTTTGTCTGATTGTTTGCAAGCTGATATTGCGGTTGAGCGACGATAGTATCAACCATTTTAAACCAGTAATATGATTTCTTCAAATACTTTGATTTTTCGTTCAACAACCAATTTTTGTGTCTTCTAATGTAGCTAGGCTATACAAGTAATCTGGTGCATCTTTTTCATTGGCCATCTAAAAGTATGATTGGAAAAGAGAAAAACAGTTTTTTTTGAGAAATTTATTCATTTATTTTTCTTTGTAAGAGTAGCTATTAATGTCAATATTTTAGGAGTATGTGCATGAAACGGATTTGCTAGGGCAAAATCAAATAAATGTGATTCAAGGGAAACTTCATTGCTACTAAAATTACTACTACTAGCAGTATTATTATTGTTTGATGATTGAGTATCAAGCCGAGTTTGACTTTTACAAATTTTGGGTTTTGCCTGTTGAGCGAATAGATCTTGTTCATGTTCATGTTCTTTAACTGATCTTTGGTGATCATCTAAAGGTATACCGATAGCCATAATAGCTTCTTGTAATTCATCTCTCGGTTTACTCTCCTGGACTACAACTGTTGTTGTCATTTGTTGGCAATCTAAACCTATTGAACTGGCTGCAATTGAAGTAGGAACAGTGGAATTAGAATCATCAGGCTGATCATTAGCAGTGGAAGTAGTAGTTGTGGGAATGTTGTTGCCTGTATCGAGACAATTTACAGAATCAGAAACAATTGTTGTTGTCAACGATTCTTCCATAATTCTGTCAAGATTATCCACAGCTATTTCAATAGCTAATTTTTGCTGATCAAAACCATCAGTTTGTTCTATTTGTCGTACGCTACGTGTTGAGGCTTCTTCTTCTTCTTCTCCTTCTTCTTCTTCTTCTTCTCTTCCGTCTTCTTCTCCGCCACACTCATCAGAATCATCGCCTGTAGTCGAGCCATCATCTGAGCCACTTTCACACGATGAAGAATCACCGTCATTCGTGGAATCAGAAAATGTAACTTTTTTCCGGGTTTCTGGACGCTGGCTGGATTCAGCAGGCAATTTATCTTTCAACATCAGAGTTGATTGTTCTTTCAGTTTACTATGATACGCTGTGTATTCATCTTGTTTTTGTTCAGCAATATCAAGAAGGAGTGTTGCGTTTTGTTGTGTTAAACCTGGAAACTGTTTCTCAAGTCTTATGGTGATTATGTCATGCTTCGAACGATTGAAAATACAACAAGCCAGAGAAATGTCATTGTTGAATGTAACAGGATCCAAGAAATAGTTTTGACATTTATTACACTGATATCGGACCCAGTTGTTTTTTTCATACGACTGCAGTGTCTTAAGAAATTGTAAAACCTTCGAAGTTGGCTGGAGTCCCATTTGATCGACGAAATCAGCTACATTAAATGTGACAAGAAGATCCGGATCAGGAGTAGAGGCAAGAACTTGTTTAGGAATGGGTATGAAAATTGGTGGAACTTTTGTACGGATAAATATCCGATCGCGTGACGCATCAATTAGATAAGGATAAGATTTTACAGATGCAAATGATTGATCGAGGTTCCAGATTAAGAAACTTTTAGCGAATCTATCTAGAAGGAGTGTTTCAATGTGATTCAACACAGATATTTCATAAGTGCTTGAACGCTTAATTAACGGTGAATGCATAGTCAGAGAGAATCAATTACTTTACCTGAGATTTTTCATGAATATGTTGTAATGAGTAAGATTGAATCGTTGCACAGTTGCACTGTTGCTGCTTGTAAGATGTTTGTAAAACACTTGTAATTCAAGACAAAATTGTATACAAATATTTTGTCAGTTTTTAATTTGGTTTATATATATGTGTATGAAGATCTTCTGCTCTCTTGTTTTTCATTTATCTTAATTTTATCAACACTTATCATTTTCTTTTGAAGATATTTTATTCATAGGTAAAACAGCAAATAACTGCTTACTTTAAGAAACCGCACCTGATTAAGGTTGCTATACATATTATTTGGATGCAAAGGGTTTGTACAATTTACGTAGTTAAAACAGATTATCTGCCTTCATTTTGCTTAGTGACCGTTAAGCAGATATTTTAGCTTTTCTTGTGCCACACTTGTTCCGTGTTCGCTGCGCTATGGAGTCCCCATCAATTGCCATGGATCCCTCACTGGTGTCAGTATTTTGAAGGTACTCTTCAATATGATGAAAATCTATACAATGATTTCGTTTTTCACTGGTATCACAGTGTTGCCCACAAACGTAACATAATGTGTCGTAAAGCTTCGAGTGTGAATCAGATATATGAGTTATCATACCTGATAAAGACAATGATTTGTGTTTACACTTTTTACACTTGAAAACATGGAAATCTGCAAAAAAAACCTTTTTGAAACAGAAAAAAGACACTGCTTTCTGAACACTAAATTGATTTCTGAAATGAGCCAAAAGTTTCATTGTCAACGCGAAGAAAGAAACCATTCAACATTAAACTTGTTATACCATAAATTTTATTCATCATTTTTTATTATATATACGCTTAAATAACAAAACTAAATGATTTTGTCATCATACCATACTATTTTGCTTCATCAGCTCTTTGTGGAATTTGTTGTTGGTATCCAATCAATCGTTGTCGCATTATTTCATAGATTTCCAAAACTTTTTTACAGTTTTTATCAATATTGTCCATCTCTTGGTTAATCGAAACATTAATCTGTTGCAAATTCTTTATTATTTTAAGAAGATTTCTTCTGCGTTCCATAAGCTCATTAGTGACGTTCATAACACTGTGATCAAACGAACATAATTCTGCTGCTTGTGGGTTAGTGTAACTTTTGTAGCAGAATAAGAACGTGCAAGGAAACAAATTGTGAACAGTTCGTATATGGAAATCAATTTCACCCTTAGTTGCCGTTTTTACCCCGCACTGATTGAAACGACATATAAATGAAGAAGGTTGAACACCGTACGAAAGATTTTGTGAAGGATGACTGTTTTGAATCAAAGATTCTTGTGGCTGGAGAGTTTTATCCATATCGAGTGTTATTCTAGATGCACTGTAGATTTATTTGATCACAGTGCTTACTGTAACAGAATAGTTGTATCATTTCTTATATACGCTCTACAGAACTATGTCACTGTGAGCAATATTGGTCACAAGCTGAGATTCAGAGAAAAATTCAGTTGCATTAAATCAACCTGTATAGATACTTATTGATGGATTTTTAATATTAGTTTTAGTAATGACTTGAATGTAAATGATTACCATAGACCATTCTAAAGCAAAAAAAGGAACTCAATTGCATAGAAATATACTAACCATAAGAATCTAACTTGATTCTAGCCTCTGCTTCTCTTCTTTGGTTCTCTCATCATCTCTACATACGAAATTACGTTAGACAATTTTTTGAACTACAAAAATCAACCAATTTCAAAGAAATGATTTTACTATTAGCTTCTACATGGGCTCTGGTTATTGGTTTTCATCTAACTTATTCAAGCATAATCATTGTAATGAAAATTTGATCAACTTGTTAGTAAAAGTATCTATTCACCTGTATAGATACTTGATGGATTTTAATATTAGTTTTAGTAATGACTTGAATGTAAATGATTACCATAGACCATTCTAAAGCAAAAAAGGAACTCAATTGCATAGAAATATACTAACCATAAGAATCTAACTTGATTCTAGCCTCTGCTTCTCTTCTTTGATTCTCTCATCATCTCTACATACGAAATTACGTTAGACAATTTTTTGAACTACAAAAATCAACCAATTTCAAAGAAATGATTTTACTATTAGCTTCTACATGGGCTCTGGTTATTGGTTTTCATCTAACTTATTCATAGCATAATCATTGTAATGAAAATTTGATCAACTTGTTATGGTAAAAAGTATCTATTCACCTGTATAGATACTTATTGATGGATTTTTAATATTAGTTTTAGTAATGACTTGAATGTAAATGATTACCATAGACCATTCTAAAGCAAAAAAAGGAACTCAATTGCATAGAAATATACTAACCATAAGAATCTAACTTGATTCTAGCCTCTGCTTCTCTTCTTTGATTCTCTCATCATCTCTACATACGAAATTACGTTAGACAATTTTTTGAACTACAAAAATCAACCAATTTCAAAGAAATGATTTTACTATTAGCTTCTACATGGGCTCTGGTTATTGGTTTTCATCTAACTTATTCTAGCCTCTGCTTCTTCTTTGATTCTCATCATCTCTACATGAAATTACGTTAGACAATTTTTGAACTAAAAATCAACCAATTTCAAAGAAATGATTTTACTATTAGCTTCTACATGGCTCTGGTTATTGGTTTTCATCTAACTTATTCAAGCATAATCATTGTAATGAAAATTTGATCAACTTGTTAGGGTAAAAAGTATCTATTCACCTGTATAGATACTTATTGATGGATTTTTAATATTAGTTTTAGTAATGACTTGAATGTAAATGATTACCATAGACCATTCTAAAGCAAAAAAAGGAACTCAATTGCATAGAAATATACTAACCATAAGAATCTAACTTGATTCTATCCTCTGCTTCTCTTCTTTGGTTCTCTCATCATCTCTACATACGAAATTACGTTAGACAATTTTTTGAACTACAAAAATCAACCAATTTCAAAGAAATGATTTTACTATTAGCTTCTACATGGGCTCTGGTTATTGGTTTTCATCTAACTTATTCATAGCATAATCATTGTAATGAAAATTTGATCAACTTGTTATGGTAAAAAGTATCTATTCACCTGTATAGATACTTATTGATGGATTTTTAATATTAGTTTCAGTAATGACTTGAATGTAAATGATTACCATAGACCATTCTAAAGCAAAAAAAGGAACTCAATTGCATAGAAATATACTAACCATAAGAATCTACTTGATTCTAGCCTCTGCTTCTCTTTGATTCTCTCATCTCTACATACGAAATTACGTTAGACAATTTTTTGAACTACAAAAATCAACCAATTTCAAAGAAATGATTTTACTATTAGCTTCTACATGGGCTCTGGTTATTGGTTTTCATCTAACTTATTCATAGCATAATCATTGTAATGAAAATTTGATCAACTTGTTAGGGTAAAAAGTATCTATTCACCTGTATAGATACTTATTGATGGATTTTTAATATTAGTTTCAGTAATGACTTGAATGTAAATGATTACCATAGACCATTCTAAAGCAAAAAAAGGAACTCAATTGCATAGAAATATACTAACCATAAGAATCTAACTTGATTCTATCCTCTGCTTCTCTTCTTTGGTTCTCTCATCATCTCTACATACGAAATTACGTTAGACAATTTTTTGAACTACAAAAATCAACCAATTTCAAAGAAATGATTTTACTATTAGCTTCTACATGGGCTCTGGTTATTGGTTTTCATCTAACTTATTCATAGCATAATCATTGTAATGAAAATTTGATCAACTTGTTAGGGTAAAAAGTATCTATTCACCTGTATAGATACTTATTGATGGATTTTTAATATTAGTTTTAGTAATGACTTGAATGTAAATGATTACCATAGACCATTCTAAAGCAAAAAAAGGAACTCAATTGCATAGAAATATACTAACCATAAGAATCTAACTTGATTCTAGCCTCTGCTTCTCTTCTTTGGTTCTCTCATCATCTCTACATACAAATTACGTTAGACAATTTTTGAACTACAAAATCAACCAATTTCAAAGAAGATTTTACTATTAGCTTCTACATGGGCTCTGGTTATTGGTTTTCATCTAACTTATTCATAGCATAATCATTGTAATGAAAATTTGATCAACTTGTTAGGGTAAAAAGTATCTATTCACCTGTATAGATACTTATTGATGGATTTTTAATATTAGTTTTAGTAATGACTTGAATGTAAATGATTACCATAGACCATTCTAAAGCAAAAAAAGGAACTCAATTGCATAGAAATATACTAACCATAAGAATCTAACTTGATTCTAGCCTCTGCTTCTCTTCTTTGGTTCTCTCATCATCTCTACATACGAAATTACGTTAGACAATTTTTTGAACTACAAAAATCAACCAATTTCAAAGAAATGATTTTACTATTAGCTTCTACATGGGCTCTGGTTATTGGTTTTCATCTAACTTATTCATAGCATAATCATTGTAATGAAAATTTGATCAACTTGTTGGGTAAAAGTATCTATTCACCTGTATAGATACTTATTGATGGATTTTAATATTAGTTTCAGTAATGACTTGAATGTAAATGATTACCATAGACCATTCTAAAGCAAAAAGGAACTCAATTGCATAGAAAATACTAACCATAAGAATCTAACTTGATTCTAGCCTCTGCTTCTCTTCTTTGGTTCTCTCATCATCTCTACATACGAAATTACGTTAGACAATTTTTTGAACTACAAAAATCAACCAATTTCAAAGAAATGATTTTACTATTAGCTTCTACATGGGCTCTGGTTATTGGTTTTCATCTAACTTATTCATAGCATAATCATTGTAATGAAAATTTGATCAACTTGTTAGGGTAAAAAGTATCTATTCACCTGTATAGATACTTATTGATGGATTTTTAATATTAGTTTTAGTACATACGCGCTGGTTATAATTTACGAGTCAACTCATCCAAATTAGTTAAATTGAAATAAAATTTTATTATTTCGCGAGACAGTGTATGCATCAGTTCAAACTAAGCTGTTACGAAAATTGTAAAAAAAGAAATATGGCTTGATTACAGTTAGAGCATTTAATATTGAATCTTAAATTTTATTTGTCATTGTCAAGTTACAGGCAGTTAATCAAAAGCGCAGACATCCAATCAGTACTTAACTGGTTCGAACAAAAAATTAGTTTTTACCACAAAAATGATTATTGGTTCGCTCTCGCCATTCCATCCATTGTAAATTGTGTTTGTTTCTCTTTTGATTTTTTTTCCTGCATGTAAACATATAGATCCTCTGCAAGTAAACATAATAGCATCCTATGTTTGGCCACACAGTCTCGAGCTTCATTGGATGTCATGAATACAGCTCCACACATCGAGCACGGAAATCGAACTTGAGGTGTAAATGATTGTATAATGGGCCTGTTTCTTCGAAGAAATTCACAGTCACAATTTCTGGTTGAAGCACAAGAAACACATTTAGATTCATGAATGGCAGAATGAACCATGTTGATAGTTAAAGTAAATTATATTTTATTTGTGAGATTTTCTCACTTATATATACAATTTTAACGATAAGAATAGTCTGTGAGCACATCCTTCTATCTAGTATCTTCTCCAGATAACAAACAAAGATTCACGATCAATTATTAATAACATCTATCTTTAATTACAATCTGCATTCATGCAAGAAATAGCAAGCTTTGATCGATAGTAAAAGTCACAGTTTAATCAAATGAAGCTATTGATATATTCAAGACTTTCATTATGAGACCATTCGGTATTGGACTTTTTCATAAGGTCAGAAGCAACACGAAAAACGTCCAATTTTTCTCCACAATAAAAAACTCAATGACTTTAAACTGACTCGCCTCGTGGAGGTGCTCATAGATAGAGAACATTAAATACAATAGAGGATTGTTAATTAAAACATGAACTCAACTGCATAGAATAATACTGCCAATACATAAGAATCTAACTTATTCATAGCATATTCATTGTAATGAAAATTTGATCAACTTGTTAGGGTAAAAAGTATCTATTCACCTGTATAGATACTTATTGATGGATTTTTAATATTAGTTTTAGTAATGACTTGAATGTAAATGATTACCATAGACAATTCTAAAGCAAAAAAGGAACTCAATTGCATAGAATAATACTAACCATAAGAATCTAACTTGATTCTAGCCTCTGCTTCTCTTTTCTCGTTCTCTCATCATCTCTACATATGAAATTACGTTAGACAATTTTTTGACTACAAAAATCAACCAATTTCACAGAAATGATTTTACTATTAGCTTCTACATGGGCTCTGGTTATTTTTTTCCATCTAACTTATTCATAGCATAATCATTGTAATGAAAATTTGATCAACTTGTTAGGGTAAAAAGTATCTATTCACCTGTATAGATACTTATTGATGGATTTTTAATATCAGTTTTAGTAATGACTTGAATGTAAATGATTACCATAGACCATTCTAAAGCAAAAAAGGAACTCAATTGCATAGAATAATACTAACCATAAGAATCTAACTTGATTCTAGCCTCTGCTTCTCTTCTTTGGTTCTCTCATCATCTCTACATATGAAATTACGTTAGACAATTTTTTGAACTACAAAAATCAACCAATTTCAAAGAAATGATTTTACTATTAGCTTCTACATGGGCTCTGGTTATTGGTTTTCATCTAACCTATTCATAGCATAATCATTGTAATGAAAATTTGATCAACTTGTTAGGGTAAAAAGTATCTATTCACCTGTATAGATACTTATTGGTGGATTTTTAACATTGACTTGAATGTAAATGATTACCATAGACCACACTAAAGCAGGAGGTGTTCATAGATAGAGAACATTAAATACACACCCAGTTTCGAATTGTCATGATTATCAATTTAGAAATAATGACTATTAAAACTACTTGAGAATATGGGTTTAACCATGATCAAATTGAATCGTAAACGAAAGATAAAAACAGAGTATAAATTGAGTTTTATTTTCGAATACAAACCATTCACAAATTGTTGTGTTTAAGTTTTTGTTACATTTTCAACGGGTGAAAACAACGAAGTTTATTACCTTACATTATTGCCTTTTCAATATGTATTCAGCGCGACTAATTGATAGAATGTCTTATGGAACGGATTATCGAGACAATTTGCAATATTTCAAAGAGTTACTCTCGTCTGATGGCAGTTACCTGATATTCAGTGCTGGTCCAAATGAAAAACAAAAAGATTTGAAATATGAATGTTTAATTTGTGATGGTGACTACTTATCTTCGACGGAAGAGGATATGCGTGAACACGTTTCTGTGGAACATAGTCCATTTACCTGTCATACTTGTGGCACAACTCTGGCTAACTTCATGGAAAAAGAGCTTTGTCAAGCATTACACAAAGTCCCTTGTTATTGGTTAACTCGTTTCATGCGTAAGCAAAACCAGAGCTATAGAAGCACGATCAATTTTTCAAAGTTTTTGAAAAAATCTGATTGACTTTACTATGATTATCAATTGTTTGAATGATTTCAATGTGTTTGTCTCTTAATCATGAATAAAGTTTTCAATTTAAAGTAAGCAATCAAACATTTTCTGAATTCAAATAAATTGTAATTTATATTGAATCTTTGCAGTTTAATACATCATATAAACTTTTACATTTGGCTGTATTTTCATAACATTTGCAATCATAACATTTGGGTTGAAGTCTTCTTCGAGCTTTAGATCAACCTGATTTTCTGATCGATTTTGTGACTCTTGTTTTTCTCCTTCGCTCACATCATTTTGATCTTGCTCCAGGTTTAAATCCTTTTTTTCTGTTGATGACTTTTGCTCGTTTTGACAATTTAACGTGAGTTGTTCTTTTACCGGTTTTCGTGGAGCAATAGAAGGTGGAATATTTTTACTTTGCGTGTAAGAGGGGTTTTCATCAATAGCAAAACGACCAATTGCTTCTTGGCTGTTCACTAGACCCCATTTTACTGGTTCGAAAGCCTTTTTAATGTATTTGCGAACTCTTGAAATATTGTTCAAGTTGTTGTCAATAGCGTAAGGAACAATTTGATTGGTTTCTGGATTATATCCAATGGCTCTAATTGCCAAATCAAAATCACAAATTATAGCGTCCATGTATTTCTCCAAGTTCATATTGGTAGCAAATGTTGATAAAAATAATTGAAAGCTGCCAATACTGTAAGACCAAAGGTAAGGTTTTCTAACTGTCTCACGTATGATGGTGCATGCTGCAAACTGTCGAGTTGCAAGGTATGCAAGTGTACGATCTAAGTCATTCGGGGAGATGTTAACATAATTTGCAATCGTACCGTATGAACGAGTTCTTCCATTCACAAAAGCAATGAAACTTCCAGCAATGAACCACTTGAATGAAATTGAATTGTCTGCGAGGAATGCAAAGAAATCATCTAAATCGTCACAACATTTCAAATTTTGACTATCAATTGGTAAAAGCTTTTTGATAATTTCCGACTTACTAGCTGAAGAGCACATTTTGCAAACTTTCATAATGTCAGCTATTGATTCAGGCTTGCTTATAAAGAAAAGAAAAAGTAAGAGGAAACATGATCTCGTAAAATATCATAGACAATTTTAAAAACGAACTATTTTAAAAAATTGGATTGAACATAGAACATTGTTGATTGATACATGAACTCAATTGCATAGAATAATACTAAACCATGAGAATCTAACTTAATTCTAGCCTCTGCTTCTCTTTTCTCGTTCTCTCATCATCTCTACATATGAAATTACCACCGCCAATTTGTTGAACTACAAAAATCAACCAATTTCACAGAAATGATTTTACTATTAGCTTCTACATGGGCTCTGGTTATTGGTTTTCATCTAACTTATTCATAGTATAATCATTGTAATGAAAATTTGATCAACTTGTTAGGGAATAAAGTATCTGTATAGATACTTATTGATGGATTTTAATATAGTTTGTTAATGACTTGAATGTTGATTACCATAGACAATTCTAAAGCAAAAGAACTCAATTGCATAGAATAATACTAACATGAAATCTAACATTCTAGCCTCTGCTTCTCTTTTCGTTCTCATCATCTCTACATATGAAATTACGTTAGACAATTTTTACTACAAAAATCAACCATTTCAAAGAAATTTTATATTCTGATCTTATTGAACATAACATTCTATAATCATTGTAATGAAAATTTGATCAACTTAGGGTAAAAGTATCTATTCACCTGTATAGATACTTATGATGGATTTTAATAGTTTTATTAATGACTTGAATGTAAATGATTACCATAGACAATTCTAAAGCAAAACTCAATTGCATAGAATAATACTAACGAATCTAACGATTCTAGCCTCTGCTCTTTCTCGTTCTCTCATCATCTCTACATATGAAATTACGTTAGACAATTTGTTGAACTACAAAATCAACCAATTTCAAAAAATGATTTTACTATTAGCTTCTACATGGGCTCTGGTTGGTTTCATCTAACTTATTCATAGTATAATCATTGTAATGAAAATTTGATCAACTTTGGTAAAAGTATCTATTCACCTGTATAGATACTTATTGATGGATTTTTAATATTAGTTTTATTAATGACTTGAATGTAAATGATTACCATAGACAATTCTAAAGCAAAAAAGGAACTCAATTGCATAGAATAATACTAACCATAAGAATCTAACTTGATTCTAGCCTCTGCTTCTCTTTTCTCGTTCTCTCATCATCTCTACATATGAAATTACGTTAGACAATTTTTTGAACTACAAAAATCAACCAATTTCAAAGAAATGATTTTACTATTAGCTTCTACATGGGCTCTGGTTATTGGTTTTCATCTAACTTATTCATAGTATAATCATTGTAATGAAAATTTGATCAACTTGTTAGGGTAAAAGTATCTATTCTTATACCTTGATTGATGGATTTTAATATTAGTTTTATTAATGACTTGAATGTAAATGATTACCATAGACAATTCTAAAGCAAAAAAGGAACTCAATTGCATAGAATAATACTAACCATAAGAATCTAACTTGATTCTAGCCTCTGCTTCTCTTTTCTCGTTCTCTCATCATCTCTACATATGAAATTACGTTAGACAATTTTTTGAACTACAAAAATCAACCAATTTCAAAGAAATGATTTTACTATTAGCTTCTACATGGGCTCTGGTTATTGGTTTTCATCTAACTTATTCATAGCATAATCATTGTAATGAAAATTTGATCAACTTGTTAGGGTAAAAAGTATCTATTCACCTGTATAGATACTTATTGATGGATTTTTAATATTAGTTTTATTAATGACTTGAATGTAAATGATTACCATAGACAATTCTAAAGCAAAAAAGGAACTCAATTGCATAGAATAATACTAACCATAAGAATCTAACTTGATTCTAGCCTCTGCTTCTCTTCTATGGTTCTCTTATCATCTCTACATATGAAATTACCACCGCCAATTTGTTGAACTACAAAAATCAACCAATTTCACAGAAATGATTTTACTATTAGCTTCTACATGGGCTCTGGTTATTGGTTTTCATCTAACTTATTCATAGCATAATCATTGTAATGAAAATTTGATCAACTTGTTAGGGTAAAAAGTATCTATTCACCTGTATAGATACTTATTGATGGATTTTTAATATTAGTTTTATTTATGACTTGAATGTAAATTATTACCATAGACAATTCTAAAGCAAAAAAGGAACTCAATTGCATAGAATAATACTAACCATAAGAATCTAACTTGATTCTAGCCTCTGCTTCTCTTCTTTGGTTCTCTCATCATCTCTACATACGAAATTACGTTAGACAATTTTTTGAACTACAAAAATCAACCAATTTCAAAGAAATGATTTTACTATTAGCTTCTACATGGGCTCTGGTTATTGGTTTTCATCTAACTTATTCATAGCATAATCATTGTAATGAAAATTTGATCAACTTGTTAGGGTAAAAAGTATCTATTCACCTGTATAGATACTTATTGATGGATTTTTAATATTAGTTTTATTAATGACTTGAATGTAAATGATTACCATAGACAATTCTAAAGCAAAAAAGGAACTCAATTGCATAGAATAATACTAACCATAAGAATCTAACTTGATTCTAGCCTCTGCTTCTCTTTTCTCATTCTCTCATCATCTCTACATATGAAATTACCACCGACAATTTGTTGAACTGCAAAAATCAAAAATCTGCAGTGAAATCAATCCGACAATTATCTTCAACATAGGCTCTGGTTATTACTTTCCATCTAATTCAGTCAACGCATAACCGTTGTTAAGAAAATCAGATCAATTTGTTAGAGTAAAAAAGTATCTATTCACTGGTATAGATATTTATTTCTAGAGTTTAATATTAGTTTTCATAATGAAATGAGTAAAATTTAAATAATCAGCACAGATAATTCATAAACAAAAAATGAATTATGTTACAATCATTTGAGTTTGAATCTAGCAAAACTTCTTGCTACAGATTGTGGGTGTGTGACATTAACAACAAGTTCATCACCAGTGATGTCATCTATTTTTGTTTTGAAATATGTTTTGATCGGTGTCTTACATATTGAACAAGAAGTATCAATTTCTTTGACTTTTTTTACACATGGATAACAAAACTTGTGAAAACAGTTGGTGAACAAAACGTCAATTTTTCTGTAAGTGATTAAGCAGATCGGGCAATCAACAGTCTCGGTTAATTTCAATTTTTTCTTGATCTCTGCAATTTTGGCTTTTGATGTTTGGAGATTAGTCGTCGCTTCGTTTAGTTCTGTATCAACTTTTGTCCGAAGTTTGGAATAATTGGATGTATAAACAGACATGAGTTCTTCTGTTGTAGTTTTTGCATGCTCGAAAAATTCCAAAAACTTTTCACGTTCTCCATTCAATTCTCGTATTTCTTTTTTGTGAAGTTCAACTTGATCATATGCTGTATCAAATTCTTTATAAAGAGGCAAAATGGCATCGATGTATTCGATATACTGTTTTTGTAGTCTTCTTTTGTCTACCTCTTCTGGTGCGAGCATATCTGCTAATTCACTTTCGTCAAACGCAAACCGCCGTGGGTGCTTCTCCATGAACAACAATTTAAACGCGTCTTGAATGTCCTCTTTAAAGGTTGGACGCTGGACACAAAAATTCTGCAAGGCCGAAGAGAGGGCATGAAACCGTGAATTAAACGAAGCTACTTGCGACGAAAACTGATCACTTGAAGGACCAACTACGCTGGCGTTGTTCCATGTTGAATCAGAAGTAGGGTCAATTAATAAAACATCGGAATCAGACATGATAGTTCCCGTTGGAATAGTAAAAAAACTCACTCACACCGTTAACGATACGATGAAGATGATTGTAAGTACTAATAGATATTTACAAAAAATTACTTCTTTTATATGGCTTCATGGGACTCTTCTTGCTGATTATAGATTAAACGATTGTTGGTAAATACAAAGAGTAATAGCAAGAAGGTGTTGTCTAGTGTTCAAGTACCGAAGTAAATCAATAACCTATTACGATCACAAATAGAATAATGTAACATTCAGATGATAGTCTATGTTTGAAGATCAGAAAGCTTATCTGGTGGCACAATCTTTATAATTTCATGTCAAAACTCCACTCACAATCAAATTATATTATAGCTATGTATTTAAAACAAATAATGAATCAATTTATTAGCAAGAAGAGTAACTTCCAAATATCATTGATTACAGAAAAGCTCAGGATATAAAACCTTTTTAAAAAAAGAGATATCATACCTTTTCTAATGAAAAAGTGTAACATTTCTAAATGTTGAACAAATTGCATCGTACCGACAATTGATTTAACACGTGAAACTGCATAATGTGTGATGTTATTGAAGAAAAATCGTCTACTCCAGCAAAAAGTGACAATGCAACCAACCAGTCAGATAACAAGACTAATGGAGATATACTACAAACAATAAGGCAAACGATCGATGAACAACAGTTTTCCAGACTTGGTTATCAGCGTTTGGAAGGTATGAAAGCAACAATTGATAAATTCACTGATGAACACCCAATCTATAGAGAAGACCTTGAAACAGCTTTACGATATTTGATACGAAGACAAACTCAACATGGTAAACCACTGGAGTTCAACAAAAAAGAAGTCCAGAAATTACGCGATCATTGTAGATTCATGTTTTCATATGAAAATGAGCTAGAAATCTATAAACTTCGGGCTAAACTATCTAGAGAAATTAAAGCAAGTGGTCTGGAAGCATTAACTCAAGCATTGGTTGACATGCATGGAGCTTATTTACAAACCATTAAGGATCACAATGCAATGTTGATTCGATTGAAAAGAGAGCCGCGAAAAACAAAGGATGATTATATGACTGCAATCGATGAAAAATTGGCTTATTTGGAGGATAGAAAACAAACAGTTACCGAACTAACTGAAGAAATCAAAGCTTGCCTTCTTCTCACTGAAATAGAGATCAAAAAACGTAAATTTTCTCGATGTCCACTATGTCAAAATTTATTCACTAATATCACTATGTTAAAATCAAATTGTGGTCATAGAATTTGTTTGACTTGTGCTATGCGTGCTCAAAACAATGATTTCGCTTGTGTAACATGCAAACAACCTCTGACAGCTTATTTCAGATTAGAATATGATGAATGCAATGGTTCTAAGAAATTGATCTGCGTAACAAGTGAAGAATCGTAGTCGTTCTAAAGAAAGAACAAAGATATTGAAACAATTTTTCTTTTCCATGCACTCGAATACAACATTTAAACTCGAGAGGTAATCACCCTAAACGCGATATGTTCTAACTAATTATAATGTAAGGTACAATACGATTGAAAATGATACATTAAATGAAAATTAAAAAACAAAATCAATAATGATCTCTCACTTGCAGTTTTTTCTTCAGTTTTCTAGTAAAGATCAAAATCAACACCAATATGAAATTAATACAAATAAAGTAGTATCAAAGCATTTAACAAACAATTTGTTCTTTTTCACCATCCCATGTTAAAAAAACTACTGAGGCATCCTGTCTACGAAAATTTCAACACAGGTGTGATCAACTGAGAGCAAGCAGCACTATACTCTTCGGGTGTGTTCATACTTTTAGAGAGGCGTACCCATACTGATGTTAAAAGCAAATGATTGTCATGGACAAAGAACTAATCAGATAGGCTCCCTTAAAATCAATATAAATTGAGAAAACTTTCTGTTCTCTGTTTTTAGTTATAAAGTTTTAGAAATTCAATTTATCTACTTTTCAGTGAAGTTGAACAGTTAACAAGAAACATGTCATCGAATCATTTTGTCGTTCCGGATGTTGGAGCGTATGAAACAGTTGTCACCTCATCTAGTTGTGCTGCTCTTCTTGACACAAAGTTATATATCAATCGTCTGAAAGAACACATCACGCAAAACGACCTGTCGGTTTCTGGACTGCAGCGAATAAACAATATCAAGTTGGCTTTGGAAAAGTTTACAATGGAAAATCCAGTTTACGCGAATGAGATCAATATTGCTTTTCATAGCTTATTGGCGCAAACATACCCATTCAAGTTGACTTTCAATATCCATGAACTTCGTAAAATTGTGAACGCAGATAAGCCTGTTTTCCCTCCAGACGAAGAGATGCGATTGTATCAACAAACAGAGCTACTACTGGACAAAATGCGATCACTAGGATTGAAAAGAGTTTTCGAAGAAACAAGTGCCTCATGCAGAATGATATCTAGAGCGTATACATTCAATAAAAAGATGCTCAACACTCTAGCAGGTTATCCTGCAAAAATAAAAGACAAGTACCTGGATGCCAACAAGAAGAAGCATGCGATTCTTCTATCGCTAGCGAAAGGTAATTTCCAACAAATGTTGCTGAAGATGAGACAAACAACAGAAATATTAGCGCAGAAAGCTAAATATAAATATAAAAATTGTCCATCGTGCAAAAGCTTTTTCTACAAAGTAAGTATGCTACTCTCAAATTGTAATCATAGAATTTGTTGTGGCTGTGCCTTAAAGGAAATTCAAACTTCTTCACTGTGTGTTGTCTGCAAGAAACCATTAACATCGTATTCAAGAATTGAAATTGACGTTAACACAGGAGAGAAAAAAGTTATCTGTGTAACTAAAGCATATGCTTTAGACAAATCACTCAATCAAAATAATATCTTTCTACTGTAAATGATATTGTAATACTATGAATTGAATAAAGTCAAGTCTTTCGCAATTGAAGTCCTAATGTACAGTTATTCATTATCGACAACTACTCGTTGTCCGTGCATTTCACTCTCATCTTAACAAGTATAATCAATTCAAAAGGATGACATGTAAGCAAGTTAATTATTTTTCCAAACGTTTATTAGTTTTTAACAATGAATTTATGGTTATACAGAAAGTATGTTTCAATTTGTATTTAAGTACAATCGATCTGAAAATGTAACAATAGTTATTATTAAGCCTAGATTTTTTTTTGTATTTTATTGTGATTGGTTGATGCTGATTTCTACACTGCAGCTTGTTGTCGTCCGGTAAAAGTGAGATCTCATTTTTTTGAATAGTGTTCACTTTCATTTTTTCGAGCTCTTCTTCTTCTTCTTCTTCTTCCAGATCAATTACTTCAATCACTGGCTCTGATGTGGTTTCAACTTCGTCATCTTCTTCATCCTGGTCGTCATCATCTGAATACATGTCCATATCCTCAGATTCGCTTGCTGAAGTACTTTCATGCTGAGATTCCATTTCTTCCATACCATCACTTTCTTCATTTTCTATTAGATGTCCCTCTTCACAATCCAGTTTTTCCAATTCACTGTGCAAACTTTCTCCGCAAACATCACAAACCCATGGACGATGAATACGAACTATATGATCTTCCATTTTATCCTGTGAGTCAGTCTCAAAGGAATCACAAAGAAGACACTCCATGTCAAATTGTCGCATCAAACATCTTGATGGTACCACAATGAATGTTTCATTTGGTGACAGCAAACCTAACTTGTATTGTACACCGGACCGGAATTTTGAACCATGAATCATTCTCAATTGTAATGCAGTCATAATTGCTGAGATCAGTGAATAAACAGAGAAACAATCAAACAGAAAAACAATCAAACAGAGGAACGATGAAGCAAAGAAACAATCGAACAGAGAAACGATGAAACAAAGGAACAGAGAAACAGAGAAACGATGAAACATACACAAACAACTAGTGGAAATTGTACTTATGCTTGTCTTATTGTAATTTTCATTGTTATATACAAATCAAATCTTTCGATATTGTGAGAGTCTCACTCACAGAATGATAAATAAGTTGATAAGACGACTCACGAGTGAGCTCGATTGGTCTTTTGTGTGTCTATTATCACAAACCTGTGTCAAGTCAAGATGATAGGTCCATTTTTCTATCAACAATTTAAATGAAGCTGATAACTGTTACCATTCACTTTCCCATTTAATTTGATTGGTCTCAATTGATAATCTTTTCACAAAGGTTACAGAACTTCCATATCAATCAATACTAAACAGTTGCTATCGATAATATTCTGATAATTCTCTTGAATTGGTTAAAGATCATTTTCGTTATCTCTAACAGAAAAGTTTAATATCTTTCTATTTTCAAACCTGTGATAGGTCCATTTTTCTATCAACAATTTAAATGAAGCTGATAACTGTTACCATTCACTTTCCCATTTAATTTGATTGGTCTCAATTGATAATCTTTTCACAAAGGTTACAGAACTTCCATATCAATCAATACTAAACAGTTGCTATCGATAATATTCTGATAATTCTCTTGAATTGGTTAAAGATCATTTTCGTTATCTCTAACAGAAAAGTTTAATATCTTTCTATTGGCAAACCTGTGATAGGTCCATTTTTCTATCAACAATTTAAATGAAGCTGATAACTGTTACCATTCACTTTCCCATTTAATTTGATTGGTCTCGATTGATAATCTTCGTCGCTTGGTTATCAGTATGAAAAGTTACCAATCGAATGTGATTATAAGCAAAAGGATATTCTCTTTCCCAACATGGACGAAGCACAATACATTTTGGACAGAAAAAGTGAACTTGTTGCCGATTTGATGAATGTCTTTTGATAATTCACTCTTGATCTTATTCTATCATGCTTATCATTGAGTAAAAAGTATCTATTCGCCTGTTTAGATACTTATTGATAGATTTTAAATATGGTTTTTCATGCTGATTATAAGGTGAATGGTTACCATAGAACATTCTAAAGCAGAAAAAGGAACTCAATCGCATAGAATAATACTAACCATATGGTTCTAACACTTTTAAAAAAAATGATTTAAATATCATTATTTAGATTTATATATATATAATATATATATAATATATATATATATATATAGTGAATAAAATCGAAAAATACTCCTCCACACAAGTGCCAACCAACCTTCCCATAAGAAAAAATGAAGCTTGCATTGAATATATATACTTTAATGCTTCAACTTCATTGACAAAAGCGCCCTCTCGATTATGAAAAATAGCACAATCTATGATCATGTAAACAAATTATTTTCATTACATCTTGGATTGCGATTATCTATTACTAAAAATAAAACTGACTATTATACTATTTGACTATTAGCTACAACATAGCCTCTGGTTATTCTTTTCCATCTAACTTATTCATAGTCTAATCATTGTAATGAAAATTTGATCAACTTGTTAGGGTAAAAAGTATCTATTCACCTGTATAGATACTTATTGATAGATTTTAATATTAGTTGCAGTGATGATTTCAATGTAAATGATTACCATATAACATTCAGAAGCAAGAAAAAAGAACTCAATTGCATAGAATGAGACTAACCATAAGAATCGAACTTGGTTCTAGAATCTGCTTCTCTTCTGTTCTTCTCTGATCATCTCTACATACAGATTTACCATAGAGAATTTTTTGTACTCCAAAAATTAACCATTTTCGAATAGATTGATCTGACTATTAGCTACAACATAGCCTCTGGTTATTCTTTTCCATCTAACTTATTCATAGCCTAATCATTGTAATGAAAATTTGGTCAACTTGTTAGGGTAAAAAGTATCTATTCACCTGTATAGATACTTATTGATAGATTTTAATATTAGTTGCAGTGATGATTTCAATGTAAATGATTACCATATAACATTCAGAAGCAAGAAAAAAGAACTCAATTGCATAGAATGAGACTAACCATAAGAATCGAACTTGGTTCTAGATAGAAATGAAAATTTGACGTGAATGATTTGATTATTAGTTTAAACTAGATTCTGGTAATAATTTTCTATTCAACTCATCCAAAGCATAATCATTGCCATGAAAATTTAATAAACTATCTAGAGTAAAAAGTATCTATTCACCTGTATAGATACTTATTGATGATTTTTTAATAAGAGTTTTTATGCTGATTATAAGGTAAATGACTATCATAGAACACTCTGTAGCAAGAAAACGGAGTTACATTGCATAGAATAATACTAACCATAATAATTTAACCTGTTTCTAGCCTCTGATCTCTTATTTTCATCTCTCCTTCTTTCACCCTTTCAATTTACAAATTTACCATCGAAGATTTTTGAGCTTAAAAAATTAACCATTATTGATTATTAATTTTATTAATTTAATTATCAATTAACTATTATTATTATTCATTAACTCTAAAGAATTCGAATCAAACGAGACATGAAAAGAGAAAGCGGGAAAGAGAGTTTCCAAGAATCATAATATTGTGATTATCTTGATTTAATGTCAGATAAATCAATAGCAACTGATTTTGAAGGAGGAGTAAATTCAACGTATATAACTGTCGTTTTTTCGTTTCTTTCATTTAGTTGGAAAATTTTATAATACCTCAACCCTAATTAAGTGGTTAATAATCATCCTTATGTTTAAAACTTTTTATCAATTTTTTTCTAATCCATCCAATGTATTGGAAAAGTGTGATTCATCTTCGTTTGAATTACATCTCAAAAACTGCAACAATGAAACCGTTTCCTTAGACAACATACAAGAAAGCCTGATCAACACAATAGTGAAAAAAGTTGGACTAATTCAACATGTTTCGTATGTCAACTCTAATAAGCTCAAGTTAAAACCCAAAGCTGACATCGACCAATGTTTATCAAATCTGGCATTACGACTGTCCAATCTGACGATTACAGCCGAATTAGGAACACTAATTGAAAATGATCGTTTACACGTATCTTCGTTTAACAATGTAATTACAGTTGTCGATCAAGAGCTAAAACCGGAATCCAAGTTTTCAATAAACACTGGTCTTTTTATACAATCAATCGCGGCTCGCAAAGGAGAGAAAATCGACAAATCTGATTTCATAATTTTGATCTATCCAACCTCATCTAACGCGAGAAAACTTGCCTCAAAAGGAGTTTACATTGACCCGGTTGTATGTCGACACGATGATCATTCACTACTGACGTTAAATGGTATCAATATATCAGCGGAGACACAAAAGGTAACCATTATATGTAAACTTGCTTGTTACAAAGCGGAATCATTTGGAAGTGATTACATGAAACTTGTTTCGAAAGAGGCGAATAGCTTGGAACTCTCAAATAAAATAGCAAACAAGTTGTACAGACATAAAAAATCTGAAGGCTCTATACTTGACTATGAGAGAAGTGTTGATTTCTCTAATTATACAACTACTATTAACAACATCGATGACGAGGTATCAGTCAAATTCAAGTTTGGTGTTCTCGAGCCTGAAACAATTCCGAACAATACGACTTATAGTTGTTCAAAAACAATGGAACTTGAAGTGGTTTTATCTAAACCCTACAATGACTACTCCGCAATGTTACTAGTGCCGCGGCGGAAAATCTGGGCCGACGAAAAGTCGTGGGTAGAATTTGGTTTATTCGAGAATAATGGGAAAGTTAGTGGTATGGCAAATTACCAGCCAACAACATACGATTATTGGAGTGGTAATCCTTGGGAAATTTATTTCCTCAAAGGAAATATCGTCGTAAAGCTAGAATATACGGATGAATTGTGCGATGCCCCTTATTCAAATATTATAAATGACTCTTTTTATATAAATATGAAATCTATCAGTAAATCATATGCAAGTCTAATGGATGCCTGCAGAGTGTTGAAAGTGTATGCAAAGTTTGTTAGAAACCTCATCACTTTCGATTGCAATCTCGATGTAATGAAATATTTGCATTACTTGGAATTCGAGGCCTTACAAGTGGATAAATCTTTGGAGCAAATACAGGCAGAATTGGATGTTAAAATTAAAAAAGGCAAGCGTAATGAAATTCAATCTGTAGTTGTGGAAGGAAGAGACTGTGTTCGTCCGAGTTTTGTGATTTGTTCAGAAATGGTCAAACTGTGGAGAAATTTAATTGCAATAGAACAAAGCAATGAATTACCACAGTTTAGTTACGAAAAAATTGGTACATATCTTGTTGATTACAATTCACAGTCCATTGTTTGTGGAAACTCTGGAGATCGCAATAGAGGACATCTTGGCAACGCTCTAGATAAAGAGTCAAATGATCACAACGTGGATACCAACTCTGGTTATTGTGGATCACAGAACCCTGTTGCTTGTTACCAATTACATGATTTATTTTCTTTCGAATTTAACACTCAAGACATTGAACAGAAGAACGAGATTCAAATTTCTGACACAGAAACTGTTGATTTGGAACCATATTCTGATTGCAAGTCTGAAAAAAGCAAAAGACAAATCGTTTATTCAACTGATACTGATGGTGGCACTGAATCATCATTTGATAAAAAAGCTCGGATGTCATAAGATAATTCATAGGATCATAATACGGCTTTTTACGTGTCAAAAAATTTCTTGCAACATGTATACATATAAAATTATAATGAGTTGAGCAAATAAAATAAGTAAGAGTTCTGATAATGTTATCATAGCAACAATGTTATCGTAAATGGAACTCATTTTCAAAGATATAAAATAAAAAGCAAATTGCCAATAAGAAATCATAACAGTATTGACTTCTTGATCTTTTTCACTTCTCTTTTTGTTCATTTTGAAAAGTCTAACAAATCGAACCATTCTCAATAATGGAAATTCTCATGTGGAGAAGGAAGCATGGTTCAAAATTTCGTCAAGCTTCCGATTACTTGAATTGTCGTTTAAGTGAAATGAAGTCTCATCTAGTTCTACCTTCTAAATTTAATCGTGACGCTTGGGATTATGAATGTTTATTGTGTGATAACTTCGTTGCTGCCTCTTATGAAAGATGGGATAGACATCGAGTTAAACATGACAGGTATGTCTGTAATATTTGTAACGCAAAGTTTTACTGGCGAGCAGAAGCCAACAAATGTGATCATCTTGAAAGAATTGTTGATGAATCCGCAGAGAAGGCTTATTACGGTACGAACTCTCCTGACTCCGATGAAGATGATATAGGAGTTGATGTTGATATCGATGACAGTAATGACTACAGTGGTGAGTCTGATGACGATGATGACCAAATTGATGGCGAAGGAGAAGAAGTAGTAGACAACGAAAGAGAAAACGGAGATGAAAACGAAAATAATGACGACAACAGTGATGATGATGATGATGAACAAGCTGAAGTGCAAGACGAGGAAGGCTCAGAACATGATGATGATGATGAGGAAAACGAATTTGAAGCTAGGTGGCCAGTTGAACAGGTAGACGCTGAAAGAAACACAGAGCATCTAACTTCCACCACAGCGCAAATTCGTTATCGTATGAAGAGGCATGAAGGAGGCCACCTTTTCAGATCTATTCTATCTAGATACAAACTGAAAAATTTGAATTGTATGACTTTGAATGCTATGTCGAATAAATATTAAACATATTGCCTTCCAATTTGCGTTTGTAATGAATATCATCATTAAGTTTTCTGTTTAATTACAATCAGGTTATATGCAAGGGTTTGAGGTTGCTTATTTACATTTATGATATAACAAGTAACATGATAGTATTGAGCAGCTAGTGCAACTGATCACAGACTGATGAAACGTGCGTTCAGATATCTTTACAGTATGTTGAGTTTAGTATAATATAGAATTTGGCATTTCTCATTCCCATTTGAGATTCATGGCCAAAAGGGAATTCAATTATTTTATAAAATTTAATTGCTTATCACACAGTAAACCTGAAGTACGTTGTTGACTTGTTCAGTATACAAAATTGATCACCTAATGATATTAATCAATAAAACTGATTGATTAAGCAATTTATATTGTTTTTCAATACAGTTGCTTAATCTTAATAATGCTTTTGTATTAACATCATTAACTAGACTTATAGATAAAATATGGGATGATTTTTCCACCTCTTATCATCTTTTCATCAAAAGATATGTCGATTTTCCGCATATTTAAGCGAGATCGCTCCACTTATGCTACCATTGATTGTTTTGATTTTCATTTAGTGAAGAAAATATTATTTTTCATTTGTTTCTTTTGAAAACGTTACAATGACTCAATCAGTTCCAACAGACAAAGAGATGGCAAATATGATGTCAACCAATTTCATGTCTATTGACAATTTACGTGTACCAGGTCCCATTGAGTATGATATTTCAACGATTTCTCCTGATGATGTTATCCAAGGTTTAAAAAGAAAAATCGATGAAGGTTCCAGTTCCTATTCACGTTATTATCAACGAATCAAACGAATTCGTTCTTCCATAGACGAATTCTGTGCAGTTGATCCAATGGTTAAAGATGATTTAGAAACTGCTTTCAGATTTCTCATCATGAAAAGTCACCCGTATCAATTGGAGTTCATCGATAAAGATATTCTCGACAAGGCAAAACGGATGGAGAATATACATCCTCTCGTGCTGGATGGAAAATTAGCCGAACTACAGGAACAGCGTTTACATGCAATGAAAGAGTGCGGACTTACGTCTCTAACAAAAGAAGCTGCTGACCTGCTCACTGCAATCGATAAGCAGAATGAAAAAGATGCGAGTGATGCTAAACGTTTGTTTGGAAGGCCAATTATACGAAACGCACTTAAGGAAAGCTACAACAGACGTATCAAGATGCTACACGAATCAGCGCGGGAACTCCAGTCAACGGCGATGGCAAAGAAAGAAAGTATACTGAAAATCGACATTGAAATCAAGAAACATGAATACGCTTGTTGTCCTATGTGCTGCCATTACTATTTTAAAACTGATCTATTGTATTCTAATTGTGGTCACAGGATTTGTTATTCATGCGAGTATATCACAAACTGTTAACTGCTGTTGTGTTGTTTGCAAACAAACACTTACAGGATATTACAGACTCGTTATTAATGATCAAACTGGTCGTGAACTGTTAATGTTAACCACAAAACAAGTAACTCTCAATATTGGTTTACCAATCGTGCAAATCAAAAACATTAATAATAATAAATGTACTAAACGTTAAGATATTGAATAAAATTATCAAGAAATGGCTTGAGTTGAACAACTATCGTAAAACCTATCGTAACATTTTTAGCTCAGCCATTGAACAGTAAAGTTTCAAGCTTATGTTGTTATGAGAATTTTATAGTAAAATTATGAATTTTATTTCCATTTATTTTGATCATACATAAAATAATGAATATTGTTGTGATTCTTGGCTTTCACTGATCGAGTTCTCGGTCTTCAGTAGCATGTTGTCATTCTTGTGTCTTGTCAGTCTGTTTTCCAGCGGTATTGTCACATGCATCATGCTCATGATTCAATGATTTACGTTGTAAGTCGGCCGAAAGAGTTTATACATTGAGGTTTTGTTGATATTCTCGTGCTGATCTCCATCTCTCTCTCTCTCTGTGTGTTTGTGTGTTTTTCTATGAGAGACACGGTTTCACTTGTTGTGTTTGGTAAGATGCAGTTGCACGGCTTTGTTCCGAAAAGACAGCCACAAACTCGGTATGGAAGACGATGAACAGTCTTCAGATGATCATAAATGTCTGACACTTCAAAACAAAGACAATCATCACAAAGTAAACATTCGTATTCTAGACATGGATCGTAAAACTCAAGAAAACAACTATCATCGAATATATTCCCATATGTTAAATAATCTTCAGCTGAACGGAATTCTGAACCATTTTTACATCTTTTGTTGTAAGATTCAATGCATAAAGAAAACATGATCATTGACTGTGTATTTGAAAAGAGAGAAAATGTGTAGTGTATAGATCCTCTTTCAACTATTTATATTTTATATTTCGACAAGAACAGCCCTATCTGTCCATAGTGAAGACGCTTCTAAACTTCTAACTTAACAGTCACTCTCAAATTATGTAAATGAGTGATGGGTGCAATTTTCTAGTTCAAAAAATAAATTTATTTATAAAAATCTATTCTCTGCATGGTTCAACAAACACTTTTCAATACATATGTGTTGTCCAAGTCAATCACGGAATTGAAGATAAAATTTAAGGAAATTTTCGAATTGTTAGCGTTTATCTTTATATGACAACATTTTCTTGTCGATCCCATGGTTTGACATGTAATGTTTCCTGAGGTCTGTCGCCATATTATATTGTCTTTGACAAAACTGGCATACGAGATCGCCTGTTTCCAAACTTGCCCAAGCTTTATAAACGGGATTTGAATTCAAAATTCTTTTAAATTTGCCTTCGTCAAACCGATCAAATGTAGCATGATATTTGTTTTTATGATCAATGGAAGTTGAGCTACATTCATCACCCAAATCAATACCAGAGTTTTGAGCAAATATTTTTTTTGCAGGAGAAACAATTACACTTTTCCTCATTTGGTTGTTGTATGAAGGTGTTACAATTTCACTTGGTCCAGCCTCACTGTACTGCGGTTGTTGTTTTCAGTTAATTGCTCTGTTGGCTCATTCTGTTCACTAGTTAATAGATCATGGGATACATTCAACTCCTCAGATTTGGAAACTGCATTAACTGGGTTTTCCGTTTGATTCTTGTTTTCATCGGTCTCACTTTCCGAATTGCTTTCTCCCAAACAAGTTAGATTAGTTATACTATGAGCTGTTACGTGCTCAACCAAATCAACATAAGAAATGGAACCATAACAGTAACATAAACCACACTGATAGAAAGTAATATTTTCGTGAGCCCAAATTAAAATATTTTTACCTGGTTCTGTTAATTGATCTATTTCATTAGATCTAGAAGATGAGCTGTTTTGCAACGTGATGAAATCCATATTGAATAAACACAGAAAGACTGAAAAAAATTCAAATCAATTCAATTAATCAACCAGTAAATTTACTTTTATAAGCTTTTAGCGATTATATACGATATCTCTGTTGTGATAATTTAAGCACAATGCACAATCAGAATAGATAAGAAAGAACTATTCAGTTAATCTGGTTCATTTTAGGGCGGAGACAACACTTTTCACATGTATAAATTGAAACATGGAAACGGAGAGACCAGTAATTGAATAAAATCTCATTGTATCTCATCCCTAGTAAGTTTTTCATTCACCAGTTAGCATGGAAGTTTTACTTTCTGGAAAATGGTACAAAGTGGCGCTCAGCAAAACATTATTTGTATTGCTTGTTGAGCGCAAAAGCATCCCATTTAGTTTTGCCTTCTGTCGATAATCCTGATAATTGGGAATACGAATGTGTTGTGATGATTTTGGGTTATAGTTACAAGGATTTGGAATACCATTTAAAGGAGCACGAGCTTTACGAGTGTGGAATATGTCCCGAGTTGTTCAACTGGCAGGGTGACGCTATTAGATGCCGGGAAAGTCATGGCTCTAGGTTGGCAGCCACATTGTATCATTGTTCTGGCATTGATGACTCGAGGATCTCTGAACAAGAAGCTAAACAGCCTGACGGAAGTGTATCAATTGACAACCACACAAGGCTCACAAATAACATTCCGAAAATTGAAATTTCATGCCTAAAAACCGAACCTGTGACTCATTAGAAGTTCAACAAAGTGTAACAAAAAAACTTGAAACAAATAAAGATTTTCGATGAATAAGTTCGCATTGACTAAGTTTTATTAACCAAATAAAATTTTACCATCACCATTTGCAAAGAGACTCGACTTCACATGAGGTTCGTCTTTCAATAGGTAAAAGTATCTATACAGGTGTATAGATACTTATTAAAAGATTTTCTGTTGAAGTTCCTAACTAATCACACCATGAAATATTAGCTTGGGCAATTCTGAACGAGAAGATTATTACATTCTAGTAGAATTAAACTGACTATCAGAATTAATTTATTTTGAAATCGAAAATTGTTTCTTTTGCTATTCTCTTCAGTTCAGTTGCAAAAATTACTATGAATAATTTAAACCGAATTAAATTTACCATTTTCAAAAAGATTCAACTTTACATGAATACTCAAGTTATCATTTTCCTGATTAATCATTCAAAGCGAAGACGAAAACACGAAAGTTTTATCGACTTTTGCTAGGTAAAAGTATCTATACAGGTGTATAGATACTTATTGGAATAATTTTTATTGTTGTTTCCTCATTATCAATAATATGAACGATTGGCGCGAACTAAACATCTTGTTGGAGTCTCATTTTCTTAGCTGAAAAATTCCCGAATAAAGTCAACAAATGGAATGATGTCAAAAGTAATCTTATTAGAAATTCATTTATTCAATCAAAAAAACATTCAATCTTAATGTTTTCCGCATAATGTCGGATAAAATTACTAGCAATAGTCTTTGCTCTTCGCTGGTAACGACTCCGCTTCGTGACTTTATGGTGCGAGACCCCTGGCAGTGAACAACAGTCATTGGTTTTCTCTGGACAAGCACCTGTTGGTTTGCTGGAACAATCGTGTATCCCAGGGTATGGATGGTGGATCCGAGGTACATTGGCACAATCCAACGTCGGAAAAACTCCAATACAGCTCGTGTGTGTACACGTGAAACTTTGAATTTTTCTCAATTTTGTTTGACTTCAGTCAAACTCGTTGATCGAAAATCATGGCCGTTTACGTTGATGACAAAATTTTTCTCTATCAAACCACCAGCATATACATATTTAACAACCCTCACAAATGGGTTCTTTCGGACAACAACTCTCATTTGTGGATCTTCCAATGGACTACTCATGTTAATGTTAGGAAAAAAAGAACAAGACAAAACAAAATAAGTAGCGAAAATATGTATAGAGAACTAGACACCAAAAATGAACGAATAAAGTTTCAGAGTGAATGTAACTGCCTAACGAGAAAACTAGTCAGTTTTATAGTTAATTTATCTATTATGCTTCAAATCCTGGTCATGAGGGGATAACAATTTACTCTCTTTCGATAATTTTGCATGTGACAATCATTGATAATAATAAGATGCGCGATTAAAATACTTCAGATTTAATCTGTGATATCTCATAATCTTAAAAATATAAACGTTGACTGACAGGTGATCTCTATTGATTGGCCAGTTTTAAGAGAAGCATATACAATCATATCATCAATGACGAAAGAGCAAAAACGATAAGAAAGTTATGTTGCTGGTCATTTTTTGATATTTTCGTGCCAAAGTCGCGATTAGTTACTTGATAATCAATCATTTGGCTTATGAGGCAAACACAATTAGTTCATCATCAGTTACTACCCGAATACCACGACCGACAGAACCGTTGGTATGTCCATCAAACACTTTGACTCTTTGGATCATTTTCCATTACGGCTAGCGTATGATCCTAACTCCTTATACAACAGTCAAGTACAAATCAAGTCAAATTCTTGAAAAATCGTGTACAAATCTTGTACAATTTGTTGATATGGTATAAAGATAAAAACGATCTGAGAAAATGATCAAGTACAAATCAACTTGGATTTTGGGTTTAAAAATTCAATTTTCCAGCAAGGTAGAAGTCGAATTGAAGAAACATTTTAAATATTATGTTTGCAGTGTCAGAAACTGAACTTGTGTTTCAATAATTTACAAATTCAAACGAAGAAAACGAAATAAGAGAGTCGAAAGTTGATAGAGAAAGCGGGACTATAAAAATTTATACACAAATTTGCAAACAGAAAGGCAAAAATAAAAATACTATTCCATATTTAAGGTTGTATTTTTGTTATATACATATGTATATAGCAAAAATAACTTCAGACCAGACTGATACAATAATACGCATTTACTTCTAACTCTTTAAAATCTCAAATGAGATATTTGAACATCATTATTTATCTCTTCTTTTCTCGCATCTTCTCAATATTTGTTTGCTTATTTGGAGATTGTAAATATTAAAATTGTTAATTTGCAATTTATTAATCAATTTATTGATTGTAATGTAATTGAACGGTAACAATTAAATCAACTGTCTAATTATAATAAGATTATAAATATTTCATATTAATAACTGATCGAAGCTATAAGAGTTTCGAATCAAGACTTAAATTCAATCAAATGATGTACAAAGTCTATTGTATCGATACTGATTACATTCGAACAGAACTGATCTCATAAAAGAAAAGTGGAGCGAGAGAAAAGTTCTCTTTTAAAAAGATGATAAAAGATAAAAGATGAAATAGTGAATGGAACTTTTTTTCTGCTGAGTTTCAACGGGAAATTCTATTTTATCATTTGAAAAACTACAAGTTCAAGGGAGCATGATGACGTTCTGGAGATAGAAGAAAAAAGAAGAAGACGAAAAATGAGCCAACTAGATTAGGAAGAGCAGAAAATAGAAAGAAAAGCAAAAAGTGTAAAGAAAAAAGTGATTTCGATTCAGAATAAAAAGGATAAATAGTGTCAAGAATTGATATAATCAAGTTATTAAGATGAGGAATAGACAATTGCAATGTAACATTAAGAGAAACAATTTGTTGATAAAGTTATTAGCGATGACAATGATCAAAAAAATCAATCAACTCTGTTTGTGCAATTATAGACTTTTAAACCAACAATGTATCAAGTATTTAATGATAATGGTCATGGGTAACTTTCTTTTTCATAATTGAGTGGATCAATGTAAACGTTAACGATTTACTTTTACAATGGTAATCAAGTCAATCCCAATCATTGATACAATTAACTAATCAATGGAACACATTTCCTAATTTCCAGAATTTATTATCACGGATTAATGTTCAAATGGAACAGGATTCCCAATCGATTAGAACCAAAGTAAAACGAAAATCAATCAATTAACTCAATAATAGCTATCGATTTCGTCCTTTCCTGGACACTGGTAATATCCGAACTGTACTCAAAACAATTCAACGACACGATAATTGAGAGATACTCGATATCAGGATCAATTGTTACCTGTACACAACTACAGGTAAACGCTGTATATTAAAGGACCATCATATTAACTTATCTACTAGTATTTAATGCAAAGGCTTGTACAAATTAAAACTTAATTATTCAGTTGAAATCATGGAAATACAATCAACTGGATTGAATAAATTTGATAATAAAAATTATTTTCGTTATTTGATTTGATCAAATTGAGACGAAATTGTATCATAATTTAATTAGTGGTCTAATTAAGGAAAGTAAAAAGGAGAAAGGAAAAGTAAAAGTGATGATCTGAATGATTGTAGTTCGGTTTGGTTGATTTAATTTAATTGTCCTCGATTGTACCTTTTTCTAGGAAATTGTGAGTTAATCAATTGTTACTCGGTGCTGTAAATTGTCAGCTAATTGTCAAGTTCTCAACTCAATCGATAAAGATTCTGTCAATGATTTATTGGAAACTCTGAGCTAAATAAAACTTATCAAGAATCAGAATTGATTATTTACCATCTTTACCAATGTTCAATTACTTTTGATTAACTTTCTTACCTGAGAACTACAAGATTTGTTTCACTATTAAATGATCAATTTCTTAATGAGAGTTGAACCTTTAATTTTACTCTTTATTGCTGCAATTAACTGTGAATGTACATTAATTCAATTTCGTATTGTCTTTCATTGACCAATTTAACTAACCCATCGATTTGTGAATCATTATGACAGCAAAAAGTTTTAAATTGCAATAATAAAAATTTAATCCCCTTCAAGTATCTGATTAAACCTAAACCCTAGTCGATTAGCGCAATTGAATCACAATTAGGTTAAGCTCAAAGTTAAGATTAGAAAACAAATAAAGGGTTATTTTCATATATTTAAAAGGGAGATTACAATTAGACTAATTTTACCAAAGATTAAGTGAAGATTAAGGTGTAATTGTAAACAGAGATGCAACCAAAATGATTTATAATTTCTTCATCATCTCATCAACGTTTATCCAATTTCCATCTTAATTTTCATTTAATCCTTGAAAAGATCCCATTTTGTAAACTCCTTTTAATGTGAAATTAACCAAACGCCCTTTAAATTGGTAAAATGCAGCTCATTGAGTATAATAATCATTGAACTTATGGTAGTGATCAGTTGAATCGTCATCAGTTAAGTGGTGGTCCTTGTTTCAATTGTTGAATCCGCTTGGTTTAGTTGTAGGGAAAGAATCACAAAGAAGACCTTTAAGATCATTAAGAGCTCGATCTTGAATTGTTTGATTACGTTGATTGTTAACACTTAAAGTTGGAATGAAAGAAACTGATGGTTTTAAAGCTTTGGTAGCAACTCGAGCGGCCTTGAGCAATTGAGTGCCTTCATTGCCTTTGGAACAGGTATCGATTGCAGTGTAGTTAAAACCACCTTGTTGGGCACACTGGATGAATTAGAGGGAAAAGTTGATTAGTAACATGATCACCATCTGTACCATGTAGTTGTTGATTTGAATGATAAATAATTCGCTCTCTCTTTCATTGTTTACTTGTTATTCATTTGCTTGAGTCTCCATCTATTGATTGTCCGTTCAGGGAAAACGAATGGCGAGTCAAAGCAATTAGTCCATTTTTCTTAATTAGATTTTGAATTCATTGATTGACAATAGAAACTGAAAAAATGGGAAATTATTCTTTGAAAGTTGTTTTTGTATGACTAAGAAACGATAAATAAAAATCATTAAGATAATCAGAGATTTCAAATTGTAATTTACAATTAACAATAATAATTAAAATACACTGATAATGTTTCGAGGTGAGCAAATGATTTAAATGAAAAAAGTGTTAAATATTAATTACTTTGCATCTATACTATTAAACAATTAACAATAAAATTAATTAGATAATCAATTAACTGTTGAATAACAATTGAATAATTGATTATTGTTATTGGCACAATAGTTAATCATTTGGTTTAAGCTGATACTTGTTTTTGTGTTAATTTAGTTATTCCAGCAGCCAATGAATCAATTCACTGTTGGTCTTGTTTAGCTTTCACCTTAACCATTGAAATTTTCATCATCACCTTGATCATCTTTCTTGATTTGTTGATTGTCATTATCAGAGGTAATTGAAGGAGAAAAGAATTGATTGTAAAATATAAATTTGATCAAAAATACTGTGACTGGGATTATCTCCAAACATCCAAGGATAATCAACACTAATCCAGGGAAAAGGATAAAGTTTTGTAATAGATTAAACTTGATATTTGTGATCCAAGTAAGAAGGTGACATTTGATAATAGTCCAAGGAAAGCAAATGCTTTACCTTTTTCATCGGCATCCACAATCTTGGAAACAATTGACTTTAGAGAGGGTAAAGTTAGCTCTGAAAATATAAATCCTAAAGGTGTAAGGAAAGCATGAAGTGATGAATGAGCTAATCCAATTGCAATTAAACCAACAGCTCGAGATGTAAATCCCATTAAAGCAAAAAGATCATCGTTCACAAGACGAGGGATAAATTTCTGTACCAATGGTACCATAATTAACAGAGTGCATCCTCCTAGAAGATAATTGATTGATTGTAAGTAACTATACAAATCGGATGTCCAATTTAACGGTTTGTTTCGTAGGAAAACGTAAAGAATGGACGACATTGAATTAGAACCAAAAGTCGCGATTAAGGCACATCCTATGATTGAGAGAAGCCAGAAACGCTTATAAGGGGTCGATCAACGATGGGTAATGGTCCAAATGACGCTGGTTATATGAGACAATCTAACTAATCCTCTGGGTGTGGGTTTTGATTCTCTCAGGTAGAAAAAGACGTAAATGAATAGACATGAATGAAGCATGAAAAGAATAGCGAGAAATTGATCATTTTTAATCAAATTTAATTACCAACGAGATAAACAGATTTATCATCCTACTAATTTAATAAAGAAACAAATTTTCCTGGTTAATTAGAAACGCTGAGAACCATTGTAACAATCAAAATAGATTCAAAGATAATTCATAGTTAACTTTTATTGTGACTTGAAAAATTAACTGTCACAATTAAGTCAACACAATGATAAATGCGCAAGTAATTTGTTCATTGATAAATATGGATAATTATTCTGATTATCATTACTTATTTTACTTATTTGTTTTAAATAAATCAATAAACCACCTCCTCCAATGTGATTTAATTTAATTACCGTAATCAAACGGCTGTTCGACAAAAGAAAACGGATGTACCCGATCATATTTATTCGGCTGAGTGTATCCTTAAGAAACGATTGAAAAAAGGTCGAACAGAGTATTTCGTCAAATGGAAAGACTGGGCTCAGAAATATAACAAATGGGAACCTGAGGAGAATTTTCTTGATGTTGCAGTGATTCAAGAATTCGAGAGGAAAAATCGAATGGAAATTAATACTTTGCCCGAAAATAATAATTCGCTAAATGAATCCAAAGTAGAAGAAGAGGAAGATGAAAAAGATGAAGAAGAAGTAGTAGAAGAGGTCGATCAACAAGTAATAAATCAACAACATTAGGCTAAACATCGAGAATCACCAGATGAACCACCAGAATTTCGGTATAGAAAAAATAATCTAGTTGATAAAATGCTGATAACTGATGTTTTCGCAAACCATGACATGACCATTACCGTTAAAGAGTTTCTGGTCTTACATCGGCCCAACTAATCGAAGAGTCGACAGATTAATTACTATTTGAAGAAAAGAAAAATCATCGAATATGTTTCGTGACCATTAATCCGTCACAAAGAAACCACAGAAACTTAACACAAATTTCATTTATTTTCCAACTTCCACTACCAGAGAAGTGGATTAAGAAAAGGATCGCGAGATAATTGTAATCAGTGTTTTCCTTTTGCTCTACTTATAAAGACAATCAGTAAATCGCAGTTAAAGGATTAATTACAATTGTTGATGAAAATTTATCCTCAAATTTCATCAACAAAGGCAAAGGATATAAAAAAATTATAATTTCTTATATACACATTGTCTCCTGAAATCTATTGATTGAAAATCGATCATGAAACGATCAAGCTTTTCATGCTTTTTTGTATAATCATAAATGATCAATTGATTAAATTGGTTTAAATTTTGCCTAAATTTTTTTTTCACTGCTGATTAATTTGATTTGCAGTCAGTTGGTTGCTTGATTCACAGAATGTTGCATCGAACAATTGTATTTGATTAATCAATTAACAACAATCAATGTGATAGACAAAATGATAACTTCACATGTTTGTACAATTAATGCAAAATTGATAAATTGTTCAGTGGGTTTTCATTTTCTTCAATGATTTCTGATGTATTTGTTTTTCATGCTTTCAGAATTAATGGATTGGTCACAATTGAGATTAATGATTCAGCACGATTGCAGCTAGATTGTTGTTGTTCTGAGACGGCAAGAAATGGAGATCAGTTAAAAAAAGTTAATAATCCGATCATTGGCTGGAATCAATTCAGTTGATTAAAGATCAGGTCCACAAGATTAAGATTAAATGTGACGATGAATACGGTTCCTGATTAACATCCATGAAATTTGTAACCAACAATCAAGATGTTATGTACACGCGAGGTTGTGTATCGGTGTATGTGTGTGTGTTGTGTGGGTATAATGTCTTCGAAAGAAAAAAGTTTGAATGTTGTTGAACGAAATTATGATGAGAGTTAATAATTAAGAGAAAAAGATCAATTCATTTTTAATAAATTTAGCATAATTCTGAATGAATGCGAGAGCTGCATCCTTAGTTTTTCTACGATAATAATGACTCCTTTTTTCAATATAGCCACTTCAATTGGCTCTCGATGTGATCCGCCCGCTTGTTTCTCTTTGGAATTGAACCTTGGTTACGTTTGAACAATCATGGATCCCTGGGTATGGATGATGAAAACGAGGTTCGGCAGCACACTCTCGCGAAGTAAAAACCCCAATACAGCTAGAATGCCAACAAGTGTAAACTGAGCCAATTTCTCTAATTTTTTCTTTTACCTTATCTAACCTCGTTGATTTAAAATTGTAACCCTGGACATTTACGGCAAATTTTTTGATTATCAGACCATCAATTGGACGAACATATTTAATCACCTTGATAAATGGATTTTTTCTCACGACGTAGCCCGTCATATTCGGATATTTTGTTTCGAAGTTCATTTTTGTTATATTCTTGAATGTCTGTGAAATGAAAAAAAAATCAATGAATCAAATATTATCTTGAGCATTCTGCTAAAAAACAATTTAATCGAGTGAACAGTTGTTAAGATTTTATAAAAAAGAAAATTCATCCTTTCAACTTTTCAATTGAATGATTAAGATTTATAATTCAAAATTGCATGTCGGATATTAAAATGATAGTATATAGTTTCCATTTTAGACTTTCGTCATCAATGATATAAAATGTAGATGTTTAAATTTGTATTTTCTGATGATTGACGAAAAAATATTATTCTTCTTCATGCCTTTGATTTTGGAGATTTTCTTCCGCGTTTCGTTATCACATCCACTGTATTTTTTAAAACATTCTTTCATGCGGAAATCGAAGGTATTCCTTATGGGTGCCGAGTCTCGCAATTCACACTTTATTTTATCCACACGGGACAAGACTCGTTCTCCACAAATTCCACATTTCCATAACTCATGAACATAAAATAGGTGATCTGTGATTTCAGCAAGTTTTATGAAGAACTCGTCACACAAGCAACACTCATATATGCTTCGATCTAGATATGCTGCGTCTTCTTCATTTAAAAGATCACCCAACTCTAACTTGCGACAGTACTCATCACTCATGTTGATCTGCAACAAAAAAGAAAAAAGTCACTTTAATTTTTGTGTTTCACGTTTTTGTCATTTTTCAGTCCTAAATTTCTAGTTGTATCTAAATTACTGAATAATTTGTTAAAATATTTGCTGATAATGGTTAGGATGGAAAGGACCTATGCCGTTATTTAGACTTGCGTTAGATTTTTGAATTCAACAACAAATCACTTCTTTCACGTAGAAAAACGTTGAATTTTGATCATTTTCATAAAACTGAAAATACTAAAAGATTTTTCTTCTTAAAACTAATTTATTCAAAAATCGATACAGTTAATCCTTGTACTCAATCTATGCAAAATCTTTAAATGTTCACGCGTCATCCATCCAGCATGCGTAATTTTTTGAATATCATCAAGAATCATATCCTCGGAAAACGTTCGTTGTGAAAGTTCGCCTCCATATTGACATGCCCATTGATTATGATCGTAACAAGTATCCAAATATGGTGAAATTGTAACTATATCTTTGTTACCATTGATAATATGCAAGTTGTGCTCAAAAACGCTAACATTCGAAAAGAAAATACTGGTTTGAAAGTTCCGTCGCAAGTGGGATTCAAAATTGCTGTGTCTGGAGTCCAAGTCTAGTTGAAAAATTTTTCTGTGCTGTTTTCTCATCCAAAGTTCGAGCAAAATTTTGAAACCAGAAAGTATTGCAAATTTGTCAGCACAAAACGGTCGTAAAGCCTCGAAAAGCTCATATAGACGGTTTTGGATATATTTATTTTCTTCTATTCGGCCTGCAATTGAATGGTAACCCACGATATGTTTGTGTTGCGTGAGACAAAAGAAACAGTCTGGATTTATATTTTTTTCGTAGCGACTATAAGGTGAAATAATATGAATTAAATTTGCCTGATTTTGGATGTCAATGTTTGAACAAATACAACTCATGGTTTTTCCCTCGAAGTGTTTGTGTGAAAACAAATTTGCCAGATCTGGCCAAAAGCATTCTAATAAAACAGGTACGAGCTCGAGATAATATTCAATGTAAATAAGTGCTTCTGAAGTGCGACCCATTGTTTGTTTCTATTATCGATCCTAATATAAAAAAGTTAGAAAAAATAAATCAAGTGATTCGTAAAAAAAGTAGAATCAAAATAATTTTGCTGGTGGAAATGATGCAACCAAGAGAGAGATAGAGCGAGAGAGCAAAATTCATTGAGAATAAGTGACATAAACACGAACACAACAACAATAACAAAGAAGAAGAATAATCGTTCTTTTTTCTTATATGGTGAGAATTATTATCATTGTTACTTGACATAAGCAGAGTAACTGCATAAAATAAATTGCCATATAAAGAAATTTCTTTAAGAATTAGATCAACCTGGTGATCTTTTTGTTTACAAACGTAAACAGAATCAAGGTAAAAGTAAAACAGGTAGAAAAGAAATAAAAATCAGTTCCGAATTCAACTTAGGCCGATATGAGGCCATTGAAAAATGCCTAAACAGAATTGAGCATAAGTCGAAGGAAAAACAATTAGAATGTTTTTTTGAGTGGTGCATGTATAAACTTGGATTTACTGTTCGTTTGACGAACTTGAAGCCAAAAAAGTCCAAGAGATTTAAATTGGTTTATAACCAAAGAACAAAAAGTTTTTGTTGTTTTTTGAAAACAATTCGAGTCACTGGGAGATATATGAGAAGAGGAAATAGACAGAAATAGGAAGTTGGCTCTTTTATGATTAACAAAAAGGAATTACCATTGAATACCTAAGATTGAGATTTGAACATAAACAAGTTTTTTCCAACATCAACAATTAGTTTTACATTATTTATATTTTCAATATTTAAACAGAACTGATGTTGTTGTTGATGATTAAAGATGAGGATGAAATTTGTTTTCGTCTCAATATTGATTGAAGATATTGAAATTAGGGATTAGGGATTTGAAATGACAAAATTATGATAGAGAGGAGAGGAGAGGGATTTCAATGGCATCGTAATGAGAAAGTTTCATTTGACTTGAAATTTTGAGCTTTCAACAATTGAATTGATTAAATTTCAATTTCAATTGTCATGTTAACCAAACATTAATCAAGATTAATAAGTTTTTTATATTTGAAGCTCGAAGATTGATTATTTTTAAAAGCACATAGATGAGAAGTTGTTTCATTTAATTGATTGTTATCATGTTAACTGTCATCGGTAGTGATGGTCAATTTTATTTCTACCTCGCTCCATGTGCTGGTCAGTAATCAAATTACTTGATCATTTTTTCATCTCGTGATTAGTATGAGTCTGAACATGGTAACATGTTGGTATTTAAGACAGATAATCTTGCTTATACTTAAATTAAGTCAGGAATTGGTGATGACAATGACAGACCAAATGCAGAGAAAGAAGATTTGATGAAAATCATGTTAATCATGGAGTATTGTGCTTCACCATGGTATTGATTGGAGCCTTGAAACCAGAATTTCAATAAGTCTTCAAGAAGGTTCACAATTTTTCATTTCATGTTGATATTGATGATGGTCAAGTTTAACTCAATGATTATCACTTTTACTGACTTGATTTTCCATAAAACAGTTCTTTCTTGTTAATGTTTAGCCTTTGACACTTATCACTTGAATCATAATCATAATCATCAATGCTAAATTGTGATGAAAGAGCAATCGATTGATTTTGTCTTTCGGATGATAAATTAAATTATCAACAGATCAATTATTTACTTCTATCTTCTCAATTCCAACGAAAGATGATAATGATAATTCTTTATTTTCTCTGAATTATCTTGTACTTATTATCATGATCCATGGATGATATTGATCAATTTTCTCTTCTATCATCTAGTCTCAATTTATCACATCACAACGATAGCCGTTAGCAGAAGGGGAGAACTCGAGGTTATTATAAGCAATTTACATGGAAAATATTCTCATATTCATTTCCATTATCTTGTTGATCCTTATGCTCACCAAATGTCCTCCAGAGTCTCTGATAAAGCAACAAACACAAGTAAAGGATATTAACGCGTTCACTTTTACTGGATCCATCATCTTCTTTAAGGGTTACTGGTCTCATATCATCTACATTACAATCATGGCCATGATCATACTCATGATTCTGATCAAGTAAATTCCTTGGTGAACTTTCAAGCTTTACCATCCAAATTAGAGAAAATTTTTCTTCCTCTTCATCAGCATCAAAAGAACCCTTTCCACCTCTTCTCTTCTCTTTCTTTTTCATCTCCTTTTTTATTAACATTTAACTCATCAATTCAATCATCTTCTTCTTCTTGATTGATTCCAAGGAGACAAAATGCTGGAGATGAAGGAGAAGAAGTAAAAGTAGAAAGCAAGTCAATACAATTTCTTCCGTTTGATTGACTTTCTCCAAGAAAGTTACCTGTTATCACTTGTTATCACTTGGCCAGTAATTTGATGACACTCAATCTCTTGAGATAACAAACCCATGATGAAATCAGAAAACAGGGAATGACCAGAGAGTAGAGACAATTTGATTTTCAACATTTAACTTTCATCTAATCTCTTTAATCAGCTTTGCCCTTGGTGACTTTTTCCTTTTTGTTAAAGATAATTCAATATTTATACAAATCTATTTGACAAATGATATTAGTAGATTATCAGCTCACAGTTGTCAGTGGTTTTCAAATTGATTGAATAAACTAGATAACTTTCTGATTGATTGAAACAATTAATTATTGACCAAAGAAGCAAAGTCAATACAATCAGTCTCCTTTGTGTTTCTGCGATGTTGACACTGACCATCAGTTGATATTAGTAGATGTTAATCACTTAATTAGTTGAATGATGAAGACAATCGAATTAATACCAGAAGCGAATAAAGAGAAGAAGCAAAAACTGAATATTTACTGGTCTGAGTGGCGATGATTTAACTGAAATAATGTCGAATATTGAAAAACAAACAGTTGATTGTTATAATTCGGTCGCAAAAACTTATTATCTCGATTGGTTTGGTGAGGGAAAAGATGACTGGTTACCCATTTCAGCTCAATGAAACTTTCTCATTATTATCAAGTCATTTTACAAAAGAAAATTTTAAGAGAAATTAACTCGCAATGAGAATATAATTTAAATGAGGAAATTTGAAACAAGGGAAAATTTGGTTTAGGAGTGGAAAGAGACTGCGTATTGATTCATGTGGTGTATCATGTTAAAAGTTGTCCCATTTTTAGGGATTGTGGAGTAATGTTGACTCCTCTAGAAATAGAAATGATAACAATGTATACTTACAATTATGTATTGTTAGCACGATTATTGTGAGCGATTATTTGTAAAATCAAGTCTATCAAGATGACAGCTAGTTATCTTGATGGACCAACTCAATGTTGTTAAGAAAATAAACTTCAATCATTGAAATCATGTTGATTGTGTTTATCTTTCTATTTCTGCAACTATTGCAAATATCACGTTGATACTTTTAGTGTCTTAGGTCAGATCTTATGTTATATTATTTAATTAGAATCTACCTATTTGCTTTATTTAATTAATATTCCTTCTTATCCAGGATCAAAATGAGTTTTGATTAATAACAAGACAATCAACTGATCGCCAAGCTGCTTTATGAACTTTCAGAACTTTCTCAACATGAAATATCATAGAAATTGTTTCACAAATATGAATTTATCAATAGTTCACCAAATCAAATATTTGACTTTTGAAGTGTTTGAAAGTGTGGAACTATTTGGACAAACAAATAGTTTTCAATCATTTTATTGTAAAAACAATAAAATTGAACAAATCACTAATGTTTTAACTGCTAAGCTCAATAAATCATAAAATAAAATGATTTGGATTCAATTTTTGCTGAATTTACCAAGAAAATTTCTGATCTCAATATAAACTGATTGCTCAAATTTTGTATACATCTATTTCAAAATAATCTAAACTGATCACTTATTTGAAACTTTATCAATTTGCTTCATCTTCAAGTTGAATATATCACTTATTGGAATTGCTGTTAATAGGATCAAATCTTGTTGAATCATTTATCATTATCTGAAAAGTAATTTTTACATTTGATAAGCAAATAATTTCCACAGATTATCTTGACAATTTAAGTGAGAGGTTCGGATCCTTCGGTTGCAAAACAATATTTATATAAATTATCATCGTAAGATGAGATGCAAAGAGGCAAAATTAATGATTAAGATGAAGATGAAAAATGATGGCGGTGATAAGAATGACAGAGAAAAGAAACAAAATGATTTATGACGACGAAAGTGATGATAAAGATGAAACAAGCTTTTGTATGACTTTATCTAACTTCTTTCGTTTTCTTGACGCTGACTGTGACAAATGTTTTCTCAAATTGATAAGACATCAAGAAGGGTAGAAGAGAGAGAGAAAAGAGAAAAATGACGAAGAAGCAGCAAAGGAAGCAAAAGAGAATCGATATGAACGGTGATAATGATAAGGTAAGAAGCATTAGACGTGAGAGATTTGCTCGTCAAGGTAAAATTAGCTTACAAAAATCACAGAGTGACAGATACGATAAACAGCCAATAAATTTTATATTTTTCTTTTTTTTCACTTTTCCATGACTTATCCCAAGTTATTCTTAGCTCAGTCTTTGTTTGAAACAGTGATGAGACAAAGAGACAAACAACTAGAGCTACACATGTTTCCATTGTCACCTTGAAGTTGTGAATTCTTGATGAATTTCTAATGATGGTTTTTGCTGTTTCCGTCAATTGTCTCATTCTGATAACTTTATCGTACCTCTCATGTGATTGCAATCATTTGAATCACAATTGCTACAAGAGTTTCTTTTAGTTTTTTACTTGCCAGTTGTGACTGAAAAAACAAAACATGTACAAAGAATCGAGATGTATCGTTTTCATTGCATGCAACATATTTATTTGTTCAAAATTCACAAGATTCCATTGAATTTTTATGCCCTTGAAACTCTGACAATTTCCCTTTTTACCTTCAAAGTCCTAAATAGCCACAGAAAGCAATTTTCCATTTGAATTGTAACCTGATTGTCAACATCAACATTTCATAATGAAATTTGCTTCCAAATCAAAAATAAGCAAGAGCAAAAACTGTTTTTAATGATAATCATGGAACGAAATTTTTCCCTGAAAATATTCACAAGTTATTTCATAGTATAGCGTATTTAATCGAATGTATATTTATCCCAAATTCATATTGAGACATGAATTCACTATTGATCAAATTTATGTACAAGTAAATTTGTCTACAATCTGTTTATTCAGCCAATCCAGTTTTTCACCTTATTCATTTGTATTCAGTGTGAACCTTCATGAAGTTTTCAGTAGATACTCAGGCCTGAAACCGTGAGTCCTTGTTTTACTACCAATTGAATAAGTTAGGCTCAGTTTATCTGCATGGAAGCTGATTTTGTTTCATTGTTCAATATAATGATTTCGTGTTAATGTTTCATGATTTCCAGTCAATTAAGTCGCAGTTTTTTCTCATCGCGACAATCAGTGGACAAATCAACACTATGATTTATTTACTTGATTTTTGTGAGCTAATGATGAACAGTGACTGTTAATTTTTTCAATCAAATGTCAAATTTTCTAAATCACGATTGACTTCCATAATTCATTGTTTACATATTAAGCTGTTTACACTTAAATATTTATTAATAAGTTTCGTTTTATTGATCACACAACTAATAAGCGCGCTTAAATATTACGTCAATTAAATTTAGGAAGTCCAAGTAATAAATAATTTACTAAGTTGAGTAAAAACCTAGGTGGCTATTATGCTGCATCGCTTATTAACATTGAGTAAAATAAAGAAGCTGAAAAACTTTTTTAGAAGAAACAAATGATTCAAGAAAGTTCTGGTTTATGGTTAATTTCATCTCCTACCATCAACAGTGAGCTGTAGTTGTATAAATTTGCACTTTTCAGTCGTGAATATGAAAAAAATTTTCTTCTAAAAATCTAAAGATGAGAGAGACAGTCAAACTGTGAGAAAACTGCAAGTTCTACACCATGAATCAGTTTTTGCTGCATTTACACGAAGCAATAACTGTTGCCATTTATTTTGCCTCAATTGATTCAATTTCCTGAACTTTGTCAAAAATGAATGATAGAGAGACAAAAACACAGGTACAGGGAAGAAAGAGAACTGGAAAAAGTGTTCCAAGTGTTGTTTTTACTGAATTTGTCTCAATAACAAGTAGCAAGTGTCCAGTTAATGGTCAAAATGCTTGACTAATAACTAACTACTTGACTAACTAATAATGACAAAAAATAACTTATCCGTGAAGAGAGAGGGAGAGAGAGACTAAAACATAAAAATTCATTTTGCAAGGTCAGTTGAAACTTCAATTCTATTTAACGGTTTAATTTATTGCTATTAAAAAAGTTCATTGTATTCAGAAACTGGAGATGAAATAATAAACAATTAGATTATCTAAGCTTTGAGTCATCAATTACCAAGCAAAAACGTTCATTGTTGGCATCCTAATGGAATCAGAATCGTTTTGTATCATTAATATGTATCAGTTGTTGCAAAGAAAAATATTTCTTTGTGTTTAAATTTTTTCATTTCCATTGATAAAATACTATTTTTAAATTATTAAATTTATCATGAAATTACATCTCATTGAGTGAATAACAATTCTAATTTGTTCAGCTTTCTACTTTTTCTTCCTTTTTCCTCTTCAATTTTATTATTACTGAAAAATTTAATTTCCAAGATAATTGTAGTCACTAACTCTGATTCAGTTTTTGAATTTGAGTTGCTGACTATAAACTAACAGAGATTTGATTAAAAGCATCGCTCAGCTTATATCATCATATGCTATTATATGATTGAAGTGGGTGTTGTATTATTCTACCGTCATGAAATGTTCAACAGCTATTCAACTCATTAGCACGAACTCAGTAACATCTCAATTGAATTCAAGGTGTACCCTAATGGTATAGTTTTTGTTTATCATCAAGGTTCAAATTGTTTATGTTTATCGCTCTTTAATCAACGAACTACATTTAGCATATTGAAACATTTATTTAATCAACTTGATAATAAGTTAATTTGATTAACGTTAACTGTGAATAAAACGACTGAAAAGTTCAGGCAATGTTCCAGTTACTCGTTTTTATTGTAAAATTTATCAATACGAAAAGACAGAACTTTGATTATCTAAAACCTTTTAATGATATGAAAAAATAAATTCAATGAAAAATCAGAAATGATCTAGATGATCATCATTTTATCTTCATTTTCTCAATTTTTTCTATCGCAACAAGTGGATTGTTGTTTTCAATTTGTATTATTGTATTTATTGTAATTTGTAAATAAATTTCTTCAGTAGTGATCAGATTGATGATTGATGCTATGAAGTATGTTGATGTTTATTTTGTTGAGCTGAGACAGAACAAACCATTTGTTAGTGCAGTTGAAAACAATAACATTGATTTAGACTGAAAAGAATCAAATCGATTTTAACCCAACGCAACAGAACTGTTTTGCGTATCATAACAAAGATTTACCTGATGAATCGTAGATCAACCTTTATTCTATTGTTTTAACTATCTATTTTCTATGTTAAGATTTTAACTTTGATACCTATTAATTGATGTAATAAACCTTAAACAATTAAGATTGTCAGATATTTTCAACAATGCCGATTATTATTTTCTTTTGTTCTTAACCACCCTTGATCTCTATTGTCTACAATGGAAATTAAAAACAATTCTATTTTAGACTTTGATACCCTAAACATGTATTCAATTGCTTATTGATTACAATAATTAACCTTTAATAAAATTAAGATTGTCAGATATTTGAAAACAATTAAAATTATTATTTTATCAAGAATTGTTTTTAATTTCCATTGTAGACAATAGAGATCAAAGGGTGGTTAAGAACAAAAGAAAATAATAATCGGCATTGTTGAAAAATATCTGACAATCTTAATTGTTTAAAAGGTTTATTACATCAATTAATAGGGTATCAAAGTTAAAATCTTAACATAGAAAATAGATAGTTAAAACAATAGAATAAAGGAATTGATCTACGATTCATCAGAGTAAATCTTTGTTATATTGAAAATACGCAAAACCTCGTGTGTTTAGTTTCTGTTAGCACCTTATGCGTTGGGGTTTAAAAAAGTCATATTTTTGAAAAGTTCTTTTTCTTTGAAAGTCTAAATTCAATATTGTATTGTGTTTTTCAACTTACTTTTAATAACTTAAAAAGGGTCGTCTGTTTTCAGTATCTTAATCTCAGCTCAACAAAATAAACATCAACATAGGCTTCATAGCATCAATCACAATCCGAAATCTTGATCGCCACTTGGTAAGTGAAATTTTATCTACAAATTCACTTGTACATAAATTTTTATCAATAGTGAATTCATGCCCTAATATGAATCAATTAGGATAAATATACATTCAAGTTAATACTTTATACCATGAAATAACTTGCAAATTTTTCCCTTGTATGAAATTCCCTTGTATGATTATCATCAGAAAACAGTTTTTGTTCTTGCTTATTTTTGGTTTGGAAGCAAATTTCATTATAAAATTTTCAACTTCTCTTAATTATGTCAACAGAAGAAATCAAATTGCATTACGACAGTGAAAATGTCAAGTTCATATTAATAACAGATCAAAATAATCAAAATATTCAGAATATCATGATTGTTAAGAACGAACTTGACAATTAATCAACAAAATTTTATTCAAATTCATCAACACGATTTACCAATCAATCGTCAAAAATTAAATCACTTCCCTGAAATCAGCTCACATTAAACCTAATAATCAATTAATTCAACTGTTGCGACTTCAATGATTGAATAGGAATCACCTTAACTTAACAATTAACCGATGAATTATTTTCAAGAATAAATTTATATGAAAGTAATTAAATCACAATTAACTAATTGTTACACTTGTTAGAAAATGAGAGGAAAAAATTAGAGTGAAGCGTAAAAAGAAAGAGTAACAATTAACTAACTATGAATAGATCACAATCAAATCGGATCAAATTATGATCGATTTTGATTATTAGATCATAATTTCAACAACGATAACGTCCTTGTAATTAAATTGATCATCGAGTTGTAATTGTAAATGTGCAATTTTACACTGTTTAATTAACAACCGAATTAATTAGAATGATAATCAATTAATTGATTGTTGAAAGATCCTCATTAAGAGATGACTTACTTTTTTTTCAAACATTTCTGTTCACTTTTAACAAATACTTCATCTTCATCACAACAATCAGGACACCAGCCATTGATTAACGGATAGTAATCAACATTAGATGATATTGATGAAGACAGTTCGATACTTAATTCAGTTGGATTAATTGCATTTTCAGATTTCTCTGAGCTAATTAACCAATTAATCTGAAGCCCATCATTATCAATACGTTCAATTGGCCAAATCGAACTGATTGTTTCAATAGTTGATCCTAAATCACTTCTATCGTCCAATTGCCTTAGAGGTTCAATCGCATGATGATTTCTCTTTCCTGTTGTTTCACAATTGATAAAATTGTTTACTAGTAAATTAAAAATCACGATAATAGAAAAGCAAATGGTTACAAAGGTTTTCGTCAACATTTAACAACAGCAATTAGTTAATTTTGAAACAATTTTAACGAGAAATGAACCAAATACAAATGAAAACTCGCGACGAAATAAAAAACAACCAGTAACCCGAAATTGCGAAAAAGTATCAACACAATTTAATTAACAATTAACTTGATGATTTAGTGAATTGATAAATCAATAAACATGTTGATTGGTATTGGATGAGCTTAGCAATTAAATAAACGATTCTTAATTGTTATCAGTAATCACAATCTAATTAGAGGTAAACAAAAATGTGACAACTTGTCAAATTTTCAATATTAAAACAAAAACAAATTGTATATAAAATCAATAAATTGTTGACTTTTTTTAAAGACAAACTGATTGATTGTTATTATCACAGTTAATTGCTGATGGTAATGTTACCTATTGAGCTAAAATCATCACCTTAATCATCCAGAAACCAATAAATAATGTAACTGTTGAAACAATCAGTAAATCACTTTAAACCGAATCAACAATTGAGATAACAACCATAGAGATGTTCATATTGATCACAATTAAAACCGCCCATTAATTAGTTAATTCATCTATAATTATGATTTTTTGTTTCTCTTTCTCTTCTCACTTATTATCTTCTTAATTTATCTATTATTCATCTTCCATTGAATAAAATTCCATTAGAACTTTTTTTTTCATTTTCTCGCTTTCATGATAAATAGTTGATTGACAATCTCATGATTAACACAAATTATCAATTATCATTTAACCAGAAAAAAAGTTCATAATCTTATTTCAAGTTCATTATAATACAACAAGAAGGAAAGTTTTATTAATCATCAAGATAATAAGCTGAGCAATTTCATGTAAATATGAATGAAAATATAGATGATCAAAAAGCCTGGAGGTTTATTTTTTATCATATTAAAATAAATGAGAGAGAGAGTAAGCGAGTGAGCATTGGGAATAAAACAAAAAGTTCAGAAACGAAATCCTATCAACTCAAGATTATCATTTCCATTAAAAATACATATTCTCACTTCAATTACTTAATAGCAATCATTATCATTCAATCATTCACGGGAAGAGAATTGAATTATTATTATCATCACTAATTAGTTGTGATAATTTCAGAGTTTATAAACAACCCCACCCACTAATTTCAAGCACTGTTGATGATTAACATGGACTTTGTTATTTCAATGTATAAATATACTTGGAGACAAGTGGGTTTGATTATCTTTAATTGTTACGGTTAATTGCTTCTCATCACGATTGAATTTATGTATTGTGTTTATATATTAATTTGAATTGGTAAAATTATTGACACAAAAAAATAGTAATTATTATCATTGATTAAGTAATTATCTTGATTAAATTGCCCTAAAGGAGTGAGATGATTAAGTAGAAATATCATAAAATTATTTCTTATTAACTAATAACAATATCTAATCATATTGATTGATAATAAAGATAAAAGAAAATGTAAATTAAATTATCTTCCAGAACCGATGGCAATTAAATGAGTAACATGATGATTCCCAAATCATCATGAAAATCAATTTACACCGAGTGGGAAATAAATATATTTTTTATTAATCAGAATTTGAGAATCTCAGATTATCACTTTCTCATTTCCTTTTCCATGAGATGATGAAATGATTACAATCAAAGTGTGATCAATATAAAATCAATCAATTGATTGTGACGATTTTCTGGATCGTAATGAATCATGTTTAATTGTAATTAAGGTGAAATATTGACCAATGCTCAATTCCTCAATCATGACAAGTTTTACTTTCAAATGATTTACGATTAAGTTTAATTCTGGTAATTTAAAATTCACTCGTGTCATGGTTACCATTAAATAATTGATCATGATTAACACTAATTACTAATTTACATGATCAATATCGTCATGTCAATCATGTTGTTAGGTGGAAGGGACAATTTAATTATTCACAACAGGATTAAATTAATTGTAAAATATATAATTTATTATATCCAAAGGTAAATGAATCAATTAGGATTTCATGTTGATTACAATTAATTTTTTTCCTCTTCTCTTCAATTTTGATTACTTCGATTTTTTTCTTTCTCTCTCCATCTAAAATTACCAAATAAATTATACTCATTTTTGTTAACTGTTACCCTGGGGATTGATAATTGATTGTAAGTTAAATTGTCAGGATGTTGATTATTGAAAGAGAAAAAACTTAATTGTTATGATAACATTAAATTGTGTAATTGTTTTAATAACGATTATCATGTTTGCCAAGAAAAATAGACTCACTTGATGAATAATTTTCCATCAACATTGATAATATTATTATCGCTTATTAATATTATCATCATGTCAACAAGATAATTATTAAGTTGATTGTTATTCATTATCGATACTGATCAACTGTTATTGTGATTGAATTTTTTGCCATGATTGGTGAAAACAAAAACTTGGTGACAACTTTTTCATTGTTATTACTCTGATTTCGTTATCATCGTTTTCATTTCGTTGGTTAATATTAACGATTGACTTTTAATTCAATTGTGATTACAATTTAAAAATTTAAAATGAACAACAATTAACTGATTAACTAGTTACACCTTGATTGTTGGAAGTAGCAATTCACCAATCTCAATATAAGACAAAGTCAAATAAAGTTGTTGTTGTGTTTATATCGTTGACAATGTTGAGCATTTTGATTTGATGTTGATTGACAATCAATTTTAATTGTTAACTCATTTTGTCATATAATTGATTTGTTAAAATTACGAAACAATTACAATCTTCAATTGTGATTAGTTTATTAGTAATAAATTAATGATTAGGCTCTCCTGTTGATCAATTGATTTCCTTTGTTGTCACAATTGTTTGAACTTAATCCAATCACTTATCCTCCTTAACTTTTAGTTGTTAATTGTTGATGATTAAATAATAATAAAGGCAAACTTGTAATATCACAATCAAATTAAGCAAATATTGAAAAACTGTAGTTGACAATTAAGAGTAACAATTAGCACAATCAACTGATTAGCAGCAGTAGCACAGAAAATGGACTAACAAGTTGTAAGTTGATTTGTAATGAAAATAAATTATTTGAGAAAAAGCAAAACTTAAGGAAAGTTTAAAAAAGTAATCAAGGCATAAATGTTAACGTTTATTTTGATTTCTGTTGATTTAACGATAAACAATCACCAACAATTAGGTTGAGTGTAATTGAAACACATTAGGGCAATCAAGAGCAAATTAAATCAACAAGAAATCAATGTGAACAAAGATGATGAAGTGAAATTAAATTGATGTAACTGGTTTATGTTGCTCAATTGAGTCAACTTAATACATGGTAATCACAATGGGAACTTGTAAACGAGTATAAAAACTTTGTACAGGTTTGGTGATTTTTGCCACTTTGTTCATGTTTATTATCATGTATTGGGTAGAAGGAGAAATAATCAGCTACAATTTACGATTAACTTGATAGTTGAAAGTTTATTAATTATGAAAATGTTTCTAGCTCCATATTTTGTAATTATGATGGAGAATCATGACAGTCTTTTGATTAAACATGAACAGCGAAAAAGTTTCATTCAACATTTCAGCTAATTTACGTTATAACCTCATGTTTCCTTTGATATGGGTTATTGGTTCACGAAAAAACGGCAATTCTATTCCGAAATTGGTATTAAATCAAGTGATAATCTTCTATTATCCTATCGATTCATCCACTGCTTTTAACAGCAACTCCATTGAAATCATAATTATGAATTAACTGAAATTTTTTTCGACTTGACTAGTTCAACTGAAGAGTTTAATTGAGCATCATGTTCATGCGACTCTCAATCAAAAATTACCGATTAAAAGCAGTTTATCTTTTTTCTTTTTCATGATAATGATGATCATCAAGTGTTGCTTTGATATCATCAGATCAATATTATTAATCTATATTTTCTTTTTATTTCGTTTTAGATCAGAAGAATTTGAGAAAATAACAAGTTCATTTTTTATAAATATTTTGTGAGGTTAATTCGAAGTATAATTCAGATTAGTACCAGATAAAATGGAATATACTCTATCTTCCAATCCGATCGATAATCAATCAGGCTCGTCTTCATTGTCTGGTCCAACAACAACTCAAACCAGTCAACCAATTTATACGGGATCGTTACACTCTTCCAATCCAATCTATAATCAATCAGGCTCGTCTTCATTCTCTGGTTCAACAACAACTCAAACCAGTCAACCAATGTATACGGGATCGTTACACTCTTCCAATCCGATCTATAATCAATCAGGCTCGTCTTCATGCTTTGGTCCAACAACACCTCAAACCAGTCAACCAATTTATACGGGATCGTTACACTCTTCCAATCCGATCTATAATCAATCAGGCTCGTCTTCATTGTCTGGTCCAGCAACATTTCAAACCAGTCAACCAATTTATACGGGATCGTTACCATCTTTCAATTCGATCTATAATCAATCAGGCTCGTCTTCATGCTTTGGTCCAACAACACCTCAAACCAGTCAACCAATTTATAGGATCGTTACCATCTTCCAATCCGATCGATGATCAATCAGGCTCGTTCATGTTTGGTCAACAACACCTCAAACCAGTCAACCATTTATACGGGATCGTTACCATCTTCCAATCCGATCGATGATCAATCAGGCTCGTCTTCATGCTTTGGTCCAACAACACCTCAAACCAGTCAACCAATTTATACGGGATCGTTACCATCTTCCAATCCGATCTATAATCAATCAGGCTCGTCTTCATTCTCTGGTCCAACAACACCTCAAACCAGTCAACCAATTTATACGGGATCGTTACCATCTTCCAATCCGATCGATGATCAATCAGGCTCGTCTTCATGCTTTGGTCCAACAACAACTCAAACCAGTCAACCAATTTACACGGACCGTTACCATATTCCAATCCGATCTATAATCAATCAGGCTTGTCTTCATTCTCTGGTCCAACAACAACTCAAACCAGTCAACCAATTTATACGGGATCGTTACCATCTTCCAATCCGATCGATGATCAATCAGGCTCGTCTTCATGCTTTGGTCCAACAACACCTCAAACCAGTCAACCAATTTATACGGGATCGTTACCATCTTCCAATCCGATCGATGATCAATCAGGCTCGTCTTCATTCTCTGGTCCAACAACAACTCAATCCAGTCAATCAGCACAAATTTCGGCCAACAGTCAACTCAACTCGTCTACTGATGCAACTCCATCTAATAACAATCTAGAAACAATTTTAGAATCAATAGGAATATCAAATCCGTCCAATTATCGATCTACCTCGTATGCTTTGGATGAAGATACAGAGATCGAAACAGAATACGATTCAGACTCTGATTCAGACGAAGCTCCCGAGGTTGGAGCAGATGGCAAATCTTCTGCACCTTTTCAAATCACCGCAAGATGTCCAGTTGGAGAATTCAACGTCGATTACGTTATTGGGCAGGACTGGGTTGAAATTGACAAAAAGGGCACATTAGGCATGCGAAGCGTGGTTGTATGGCAAAACAGTAAATTGAAGTCACACGACATCACTATCAATCAACCAATTAAGTGGGGTCTTCCTGAAATATACAAAAAATTCAAATCGGGAGGGGTGGACGTTTCGAACCGAAAAAATGTAATGCCAAAGTTCAGACGTTTTCGATGTAGGTTTTGTGGTGCAGCTCAGAGTTCACGATCTTCGCATACTAGACATTTGAAATCCTGTTCATTTCAGGAGGACCAAAACACAAATGTGTCTCTCCCCACGGCAAAAGATTATGTCCGAAAAAATGTAAGGGATCATCTGCTTACGCTGCCCCTCTCGATGGTAGGCGCGGAAACAAGTTGGGAAAAACAGGAAGACCAAAGCGTCTATGATAATATAATTGAATATATTTGAATTTGTATAACATAAAAACTTTGAAAAACATGTTTTTCAGATCCATATGTTAGATATTGCTATTACAGTTTTTTTATAAATGACAGAATAAAAATAGGTATATGGGGCTTGATTTTTTTGTGTTTATTTTATCATTTACGGTGTTTACAGGCTCTGTGCAATAATAATTCTCTTTCCATCTCTTGTTATTTTTTCTTACTCTCTCTTACCATTGGTTTCCTTTTCTATCTTTTCTCTTACCATTGGCTTCCAATTCTATCTCTTTCTCTTGCTATTTGTTCATTTATTCATCTCCTCTCTTACCATTGGCTTCTAATTCTATCTTTTCTCTTACCATTGGCTTCCAATTCTATCTCTTTCTCTTGCTATTTGTTCATTTATTCATCTTTTCTCTTACCATTGGCTTCTAATTCTATCTTTTCTCTTACCATTGGCTTCCAATTCTATCTCTTTCTCTTGCTATTTGTTCATTTATTCATCTCCTCTCTTACCATTGGTTTCCAATTCTATCTCTTTCTCTTGCTATTTGTTCATTTATTCATCTTTTCTCTTACCATTGGCTTCCAATTCTATCTCTTTCTCTTGCTATTTGTTCATTTATTCATCTCCTCTCTTACCATTGGTTTCCTTTTCTATCTTTTCTCTTACCATTGGCTTCCAATTCTATCTCTTTCTCTTGCTATTTGTTCATTTATTCATCTCCTCTCTTACCATTGGTTTCCCTTTCTATCTTTTCTCTTACCATTGGCTTCCAATTCTATCTCTTTCTCTTGCTATTTGTTCATTTATTCATCTTTTCTCACACCATTGGCTTCCAATTCTATCTCTTTCTCTTGCTATTTGTTCATTTATTCATCTCCTCTCTTACCATTGGTTTCCCTTTCTATCTTTTCTCTTACCATTGGCTTCCAATTCTATCTCTTTCTCTTGCTATTTGTTCATTTATTCATCTTACCTCTTACCATTGGCTTCCAATTCTATCTCTTTCTCTTGCTATTTGTTCATTTATTCATCTCCTCTCTTACCATTGGTTTCCAATTCTATCTCTTTCTCCTGCTATTTGTTCATTTATTCATCTTTTCTCTTACCATTGGCTTCCTTTTCTATCTTTTCTCTTACCATTGGCTTCCAATTCTATCTCTTTCTCTTGCTATTTGTTCATTTATTCATCTCCTCTCTTACCATTGGTTTCCTTTTCTATCTTTTCTCTTACCATTGGCTTCCAATTCTATCTCTTTCTCTTGCTATTTGTTCATTTATTCATCTTTTCTCTTACCATTGGCTTCCAATTCTATCTCTTTCTCTTGCTATTTGTTCATTTATTCATCTCCTCTCTTACCATTGGTTTCCAATTCTATCTCTTTCTCTTGCTATTTGTTCATTTATTCATCTCCTCTCTTACCATTGGTTTCCTTTCTATCTTTTCACCATTGGCTTCAATTCTATCTTTTCTCTTTATTTGTTCATTTATTCATCTCCACCATTGGCTTTTCTATCTTTCTCTTACCATTGGCTTCCAATTCTATCTCTTCTCTTGCTATTTGTTCATTTATTCATCTTTTCTCACACCACCAATTCTATCTCTTTCTCTTGCTATTTGTTCATTTATTCATCTCCTCTACCATTGGTTTTGATTCTATCTCTTTCTTGCTATTTGTTCATTTATTCTATCTCTCTTACCATTGGTTTCAATAATTCTATCTTTCTTGCTATTTGTTCATTTATTCATCTTTTCTTACCATTGGCTTCCTTTTCTATCTTTTCACCATTGGCTTCCAATTCTATCTCTTTCTCTTGCTATTTGTTCATTTATTCATCTCCTCTCTTACCATTGGTTTCCAATTCTATCTCTTTCTCTTGCTATTTGTTCATTTATTCATCTCCTCTCTTACCATTGGTTTCCTTTTCTATCTTTTCTCTTACCATTGGCTTCCAATTCTATCTCTTTCTCTTGCTATTTGTTCATTTATTCATCTTTTCTCTTACCATTGGTTTCCTTTTCATCTTTTTCTTGCCATTTGTTCCAATTATCTCTTTCTTGCCATTTGTTCATTTATTCATCTTTTCTCACACCATTGGCTTCCAATTCTATCTTTCTTGCTATTTGTTCATTTATTCATCTCTCTACCATTATTTCTTCTATCTTTTCTCTTACCATTGGTTCAATTCTATCTCTTTCTCTGCTATTTGTTCATTTATTCATCTTTTCTCACCATTGGCTTCCAATTCTATCTCTTTCTCTTGCTATTTGTTCATTTATTCATCTTTTCTCTTACCATTGGTTTCCCTTTCTATCTTTCTCTTACCATTGGCTTCCAATTTATCTCTTTTCTTGCTATTTGTTCATTTATTCATCTTCCTCTCACCATTGGCTTCCAATTCTATCTCTTTCTCTTGCTATTGTTCATTTATTTATCTCTCTACCATTGGTTTCCTTTTCATCTTTTCACCATTGGCTTCCAATTCTATCTCTTCTTGCTATTTGTTCATTTATTCATCTTTTCTCTTACCATTGGTTTAATTTATCTTTTCTCTTACCATTGGCTTCTTCAATTCTTCCTTTCTTGCTATTTGTTCATTTATTCATCTTCTCTTACCATTGGTTTCTTTTCTATCTTTTTCTCACCATTATTTCCAATTCTATTCTTTCTTGCTATTTGTTCATTTATTCATCTCCTCTACCATTGGTTTTTCTATCTTTTCTCTTACCATTGGCTTCAATTCTATCTCTTTCTTGCTATTTGTTCATTTATTCGTCTTTTCTCTTACCATTGGCTTCTAATTCTATCTTTTCACCATTGCTTCCAATTCTATCTCTTTCTCTTGCTATTTGTTCATTTATTCATCTCTCTCACCATTGGTTTTCTTCTATCTTTTCTCTTACCATTGGCTTCCAATTCTATCTCTTTCTTGCTATTTGTTCATTTATTCATCTCCTCTTACCATTGGTTTTTCTATCTTTTCTTACCATTGGCTTCCAATTCTATCTCTTTCTTGCTATTTGTTCATTTATTCATCTTCTCTCTTACCATTGGTTTCCTTTTCTATCTTTTCTTACCATTGGCTTCCAATTCTATCTCTTCTTGCTATTTGTTCATTTATTCATCCTCTTACCATTGGTTTCTTTTCTATCTTTTCTCTTACCATTGGCTTCCAATTCTATCTTTTCTCTTGCTATTCGTTCATTTATTCATCTCTCTCTTACCATTGGTTCTTTTCATCTTTTCTCTTACCATTTACCAATTCTATCTCTTTCTCGCTATTTGTTCATCAATTTATCTCCTTCCATAGATGTACCTTTCAATCTCTTCTTCTACCTTATACCTTCTATCTTCGTACCTTCTCGTGGTTCTTAACCTCACGGTCTCTAACTGACAATTTACTCTATGGTAGTACTCATACTATTTTATTTTCTCCGTACCCATCTATGGTTCTTAACCTACCGGTCTCTGACTGACAATTTACTCTATGATAGCACTCATACTATTTTATTTTCTCTGTACCCATCTATGGTTCTTAACCTCACGGTCTCTAACTGACAATAAGCTCTACGTTAGTAGTCATATCAATGCATTTTCGATGTACCTTCTCATGGTTCTTAACCTACCGGTCTCTAACTGACAATTTACTCTATGGTAGTACTCATACTATTTTATTTTCTCCGTACCCATCTATGGTTCTTAACCTCACGCTTTCTAACTGACAATTCACTCTATGGTAGTACTCATACTATTTTATTTTCTCCGTACCCATCTATGGTTCTTAACCTACCGGTCTTTAGCACACACGAACTTATAATAGATAGGTCGATATATTGTTGCATATTTCAACCAAACATTGCCATTCCACACAATTAATGTTCACGGCTTCCGATCTTTTAGGCCAGTTTTCTCGGCAACCATCGGGTTGTGGCAGGCCAGAATAAAAATGGCCCGCATAATTTCTCACGCCGTTTCCAAAAAACTGGTTTTCCGGTCATTATCGATTTGACACTTCATGAAGTTCCCTTGTAAGGATTTTTGGTTCAACTGGTTACGTATTGGAGAAACGTCAAGGGAAGCACAAGTTTTCTGAGAAGAGTCAGGAGATGATATTGGTTGGTTATGGTGACAGATGTAAAGGATATCGAATGCTTGATTTGAAGACACGTAAAGTGAAGTACAGTCGAGATGTACGGTTCATCGAGCAAGTGAATTCGGAAGTGTCAATATTACCAGAAGCATCAGATGTTACATGCTTAGAGCATAACATTAGTGACGCTGTCATTGATAAGATTGAACAAGTGACGCCGATTTCTTTCGATATGCCAGAGCTCAGTGACGTTGAAGAAGAGAAGTCAAGTGACGTTGATGAAGATCAAACTGAAGTTGTGTCAGCCACTGAAGTCACGTCACCTGAAGTTACGTCAACTGAAGTTACGTCAGAGCAAGTCACAGAGACACCAATAATCAAGAGAGGACCAGGACGTCCTAGGAAAACGAATCTCCCAGTGCCTCAGAAGTTGAGACCACCTGCTCAACATAGTTATCCAACAAGAAGTAGAGAAGCATCGTTAGCCGCAATTAAAGATGAGATCATAATTCCGAGATTTGAAAGAAGCATTGTCATCATCATACTCAAAGGAATGGTTGAAAGCTATGAGACTTGAGCTGAAGTCTATTTACAAAAACAAAACATGGGACCTTGTTAAATTACCTGAGAAACGAAGGACGATTGGTTCACGTTGGGTATTTGCTGTTAAATTTCGTAATGATGGTAATATAGATAAATTCAAAGCAAGATTGGTAGCTAGAGGATTTAGTCAACGATTCGGAATTGACTACAATCAAACGTACTCACCTACCGTTAGACCAGAATCGTTGAGATTGTTGTTTGCAATTGCTGTTGAAATGAATTATCATATTCACCAAGTTGATGTCTCAACTGCCTATTTGAATGGAGAGTTGGACGAGGAAATTTACATGGAACAGCCAGAAGGGTTCGTTGATGAGAAGCATCCTGATTTTGTTTGTAAGCTTAATCGTTCGTTGTATGGATTGAAGCAAAGTGGAAGACAATGGAATGTCAGATTACATAGTGTACTGACTTCAATGGGTTTGCAACGTTGTGAAACTGAAAGATGTTTATACGTTGGCAACGTAAATGGTAACAAGATTATACTAGCTGTGTACGTCGATGACTTGTTGATAGCATCGAGCGACGTTGGGTCGATAGATATCATTAAGAAGAAGTTGGCTAATGAGTTTGATATCAGTGACAAAGGACCTGCTAAGTATATTCTTGGGATTGAGATTGAAAGGTCTGATAACGTGATCAGATTATCTCAAAGATACGCAATTAAGAAATTGCTGGAAAGTCAACAAATGGAAGACTGTAAGTCGGTCTCAACACCCATGGAATCTAATTTGAAGCTCGAGATTCCTACTGATAATTGTACGTCTGTAGATCAACAAGACTATCGTAGTTTGATTGGATCTTTACTACATTTATCGCTGAATACTCGTCCGGACATCACGTATGCCGTTAATCGATTAGCACAGTTCAATCAGTGTGCTTCGTCAGATCATTGGAACGCCGCGAGAAGAATATTGAAATATTTGAAAGGTACAATGGATTTGTGTCTCCATTTTGAGCGTACCTCAGGTGAAGTTCTGGTCGGATACGTGGATGCAGATTGGGCCTCGGACAAGAAGGATAGTAAGAGCTATTCAGGTTATTGCTTTAAGTTAGCAAAAGGATGTATTGCTTGGAACTCGAAGAAGCAATCGATCGTAGCGCAGAGTTCAGCGGAGAGCGAATACACTGCGTTGTCAGAAGCAACAAATGAATCAACTTATTTGCAGCAGTTGATTGAAGAGATCGATTTTGGAAAATACATCCAGCGTCCAACAGTTATATTTAATGACAATACGTCGGCAATTAAATTAACTGAGAATCCAATGTTTCATAAGAGAACGAAACATATTGCGATCCGTGTACACAACGTACGTCAGCAAGTCGAAGAAGGAAACGTCGTGGTACGTCACCTTGGGACTGAAGCTATGGTAGCTGATATACTAACGAAAGCGTTAGGACGTACGAAACACGAGAAGTTCACATCGGAATTAGGTTTACGTTATAGGGACGGTGTTAGGATCTAGAAGATTCTATTGTAACGTTTAAACCTTATTTGAACTTGCTGGAAGTCATTAGTTGATTCCCCTTTTTGGTCGTCAAGGTGAAGTTGTCTACATCACCTTGACCAAGGTAACCTTTTACCTATGTATATATAAAGTCTTGTGTAGACTAGAACAATAGTCTCAGAACACTCATGACACTTGTGTAGTGTAGTTACTCTCTCTCTTATACTTTGTATCTCTTGTTAATCCTTAACCCTTAATAAACTATTACATTAACTTCGTAACGTGTGAAGCTACCATCACAAGATCAACCACCACATCTCTACAATTACTTTAGTAGCTAAATTATCGACCTTTAGATTCAATTGTTTCATTGTTTCCTGTAAGTTCGAAATAGTTTCATTCATGTTGGGATTAATTGTTTCCCTTTGCATCATGAATGAGCTGTTACAGGAAAGCATCGCTCGTTCAGCTAATCTTGCTGATTCAACCAAATGCTGTAGCGATTGTGGATTTTGCAATGCTATCCCATATTTAATTTGTGGAAGCAATTTTTCTTTAACAAGACTCAGAATAAATATTTCCGGAGTATTTTCATCGATTCTTAGACAAAGTTCTTGAATTTCATAAATGAAAGCAGTTGTTGATTGTCCTGGTTGTTGAGAGGCATTGTGTAATTGTTGTGATAGGTAAGAACGGAAATCCGAGGGACAAAGATCCCTTATCATTGATTCTTTTAACCCAACATAGTTAACGGGTCGCTTAGCTTCAGGCGTATATTTACCAGTAATAAAATTGTACCATCTTCGCGCTGTATTTTGTAAATAGGTTGGTACTATTGTGAACATGTTATCGGCATTCCAACCATAATTGCGACCTACCGTTTCGAAGTTTTCAAACCATTCGATAACATTGTCGTTGATTTCACCACTAAAGTATGGGATATGAGTCGGTAGATTAGGTAAGGTTACATTGTTTACTCTTCTTGGTAATGAGGATTGAGGTTCATCATGTTGAACCTGTTCAATATATTGATAATAATTAGGAGATGGATCAGACATTTTCAGAGAGGTTGATGAGTTGACACGTATAACTTATAAAGAGAAAATAGGAGAAAAACAAAAGCAATAATAGCAGGCGATAAACAGATTAATAAAAGTATCAAGTTGTTTCTTAGTTCATCACCGAAAAGGTATTCATCAGTTGCTTCAGGGGTGTAAACATGACTCACTCGTTGTAATGATTGATCAGAAGACATGAAGATTAGTTAACAAAGTAAGGTGGCCAATAAAGCCCAACAAATTATTTAATACCAGTCTCACTTCGAGTGGATATTAATCTTTGATGATAGGAGAAGGTAACAGTTACAGGTCGTTGATAACGAGACCAGTAAATATCAGATGGATGTACTTTTACACTTATAAGATCAAACTTAATTTCACAATTTGTCATGAATGAGCACAAGGTTTCAGTTCACAAACTTAAAGTCAACTTACTAATTAGATTAAAGCTTCCCATTAGCAGTCAGTTCAAGTTGTTTACTGATTTATTTGATTGAGTACAACTTATATTTATACCAAAGGATCATCAACTCAAAACTAACATTTCTAGACTAGAGTAAAACTTCCCATCAAAGTAAGTGAGAGTGATTCACTTTTAAGATTGGTTGATACCAAATAAGGATTTTAACTTATAACTCGTGATTAGAATAAACCCTTCCCATCACAGAGTTAAATTAGATTTAAAGATTTTTGGTGCATGAGTACCAATTGAATTGGCAATTACTTGCGATTAAAATTATCTGGGTGTCTGCAATTACTGTTGTCAGACTGAACTTGTGATATGTTTAACTTGCCAAGTCAACTTGAGATTAGATTAAATTTCCCATCACCAAGTTTATTGGAAGCATTGCAAGTCAATGTTCGGAATAGAATATTACCAAAAGGTGACTTTGAAGTCACAAGAATTGCCAACTGGCAATTGGTGTAAGTATTATTCAGTTGAAGTTGTTAATTATAATCTTAGAAGTAACAAATTAGTGATAAAAATATACTTATCCAAGGGTAAGTAAAGGTGATAAACGTTTAATTAGATCAGGCTTGTCGTCTGTAAATAATCGATTTGAGGTCCATTACTCGAATTCATGAGTTAAACTTTATTCTAGTTTTTGAGTTCAGTTTTTGTCCAATTGTTGATCGAAATTGTTGATCACGAATTTCCAATTCTTTTCTCCTTTCCAAAGATTTGTCCTTGATGAGGTTTGTTGATAAGCGTTGTTACTTGATTGATACTAATATGTATCCATATTAGTTATAAGTCTCTAATTCGATTTATTAATCGTTGCTGTTCACTGGTATTCTTGTTATTTATCAATTGGAACAAATGATTAATTAACCATCAGCGGCAATTTAACTTCCACTTATGTGTTATCTGTAAGTTATATATGTTTATATGGTTTGTATAGTTGATAACTTTAATTTGGTAATATTGAGATGTTAGCTTAAATTAGTACATTTGTTTGAGCTTTATTATATTTATTAAGGATCCGAAATGGATGTGTTGTTGTTTATTTAAAATTCCCATTAATTTTATCGTCAATGAAAGTGTTAGAAAATTCAACAAAATGAAGGTAAGGTTCATGAAATTATATTGAATTATGATGATGATGATTGGCTTCGTCATTTATTAATGGATTTCGTTTAAATTGTCAATGATTGATAAAAGAAAGTTGCACAGCATTGGAAGTTTATCCACAAAAAAAGTAGCGAAAACAACATCACAGATCGAATTTACTTCACTTACCTCAATGGAGAAACAATAATCAAGATTTGGACATTAGTAATTAAGTTCGGTTTTGTCTTGTGTTGATAATAGTTATTTTATAAATTAAACAAGAATAAAATCACTTATTTCTATTAATGTGAAGCACAATATATATTAATCGCCGTATCCGGCTCTCGACGGACCATTTGAAGGCCTAATAACCTTCGAATAACCTTTGGGTTCACTTTTAAACAAATACTTTATTTGTTGGTTGTTGTTGGGATGAGATCCCTTCTAAACTATTTTAAAATACACTTTTCTTTTCATCATCATCATCATCATTATCTTTATCTTCATTTAGATGTTGATTTGTTGGCAATATTTTGTTGCCAACATAACTCAAAATAGTTACTTTGTTACTATTGCAAAATGTATCTTCTCATTGAATTTGGTATAAAAGAAGAGAAATTCAACAGAAATAGCTAGTTAAATTCAAACCGTCAAAGCACCAAATTGTAGTCATTAAAAGACTCATAATCAGGATTGAATTCTGACTCGATATTAAGAATAAAAGTTCATTCAAGTTAATCTCTTAAGTTGTTTTCAACTGGAGGCTCCATCGAGGTTATTATATACTAATAGTGTCACTATTAATATCAAAGTAAATCGGTAGTTTAGTGTCCAATCTTGACCACTCAAAGGTAAAAAATCGGAAAATTTCTCAGCAACCTTTTCAATATAACGATTGTATACTTATGCAAGTTAATCACCTTCTAAAGTGGTTACTTTTCTAACTGCATGGTTTAAGTTACTTTTCTAACACAAAATCAGAAGTTACTTGCTTAACTTCACCTTTAATAAGTAAGGATTTACTTTAGAAAATTCTAAATGCATGATAATAGGAAACTCACGAATAATTGTCGATTGCTGTATAATTTCTAGTTTTACCAGTGAAGTTCAAAACTCAGCCGAATTAAGAATAGGAAAAACGAATTGATAATTTGTATTCTCACACCATCGATTGCGTTGTTGATCATTGTACTTCATCAAATGGAAGCGGAAAAGGTCAAAATAACTTCACCAATATCGTTATCTAACATACCGATCAACATCATGATATTTACAGCGGACGAAGATGAAAATGTTATAGATTGGTAATCGAATTTTGAATTCACAACTAAAGCATTAAACTGAAATCCAGAAGAAATATTTAAAGCTGTTATAAAATATATATAACGGTAGATAGCTGTTGTTGACATAGAAATATCTGTGTGAAACAGATAAAATTTGATGATTATACAAGGCTATTCAACTTCATGTTACACTAGCCTATGCTGATAACTCGTCAACAATTGTCCGATAAAAGTCAAGCTTTGTAAAAATACTATGCAGAACCGAATGACTCAGAAAGCAAGTTTGAAGGTCAATGATGGAAAATGCTCAGATTTGACATCGTCTATTCTTCATTCAATTCAAATTTCAAAATCACGACCGAGAACTTCGTGTTGGTCAATCGTAGCTTTTCACGTGATGACGCAAAACGCAAATAAAAAGCAATGGAGCAAGTATGCAAAAAGAGAATTCTCTTTGGAAAACGCCATCTCTTGAGTATATGAGTACATCAGGAGCGGGTTTAATTCTCATTTGTTAGTTAGAGATTGAACGTTGACAATTGTTGGACATTGTTATTTTTTAAAACAAAAACAAAAATTTCCTATGTAGAGTAAGTGTGAACTCGACGAAGTAATATTAAAGATGTGGTTATGTCTGTTGTTTGTTTTCATTTTATTAATATTGTTTCTTTTTTTGTTTTTAACAAATTGTTTTAAATACACGAAAGGCCCGGACGGTATGAGTTGGCTATCAGCTTGAACAGTTTAAATGTTAAATTATTAAAACCTGAATAAAAGGTAAGTGTATTTTGATTGTTTTTAGGAGAGAAACTCGAATTTTGTATTCAATAGTGGAGAATAGACAATTTTCATATCTTTTGCACGGAATGATATAAATTTACAAGAAAAATATTTTGATTATCTTCATCAAAAACTGTGAGAGGACATATACAGCATTCTGATTAAATGAGAAGTAGAGATTCTATTAAGTTTAGAAAAAAGTGCTTTTCTATGTTATTTTTTTATAGAGACAATCTACATAAACAACACTTATATTTTTAAAATTTTTTGACCCAAACGAATACAAAAACTGAAATGTTGACAGATTCAATGCGCACTCTAAAACGCAGGTGGGCGGAGTCAGAAAGTTTGTGATTTTACATCGTTCTATTTTTAACCGTTATTTGACTTCTGTGAATAACTTTTTATCTGGCTCAATTATGTCATAAATCAGTTTATCACAATTCGTCACTGCCCATATCGTCTCAGTTTTTTACGTTTACTTTTAATGGTTGCTGTAGATCAGCGAGAAGTGGCCAGATCATTGATCGTTGAAACATGTGCTGTGTTGCTCTACGGATCTGGACAGAACACTATGACTGAATGGGCAAGGTTAATCCTGTTAAGACAAAATGGTGCAGACGGGAAGTCATGATGGATCGAGACATACAAGATGACACAGTGTCTTCAAAAAATGACCAGGTTAACCCTTCACCTCGAGCTGGATCTTAAGCGTCTAGTGATGCTTATGATGTGAACCATAATCATTGAGGAAAAAATCCTATTGGGTCACAAAGATTAATCTTGTCAAGAATGCGACAATCGATACTCAACCATAATGACTCTGTTGATATTATTCCAACAAGGTCATTGGCTGAGGCTTCTCAAATTTACATTGAACTAAGAAACAATCTAAGAGACACCCAATCGGTTATAATGGGAGTTAGGCTTGGAGAATTTCTTAGAACAAATCAAAATCAAGCAAATACAGGACAGCGTGGACATTAGGTTATGCAGAATTCTTCATTAATTTAGTAGAGTTAACAACCAACTTTCCCAGGATGCTAAGAATAACTCTACCAATAAGAGCTAATTATGCAAAGTTTAATCAAATACAAAATATAAGAGATTTTAATAATGACAGAGAAAATGAACGGGCTAACGTGGATGTCATGCAACTGGATTTACGATGAATGGCCTGAAAACCAAGAGAAAAATATCAAAACGAAAACAATTACAAAAATCAGTTGAAAATGAAACCGAAACCACAAAAAGATAAAATAAAAAGGTTAACTGTAATATACATATGTATATAATTTTGTGAAAATTTTGCCTAAATGAATTTAGAAATAAAATTAATTTACAGAAAACAATAATGAATATTCCTTATTATTATTTTGGCTTTATACATTAATAATCTCTTAATTCAATATGTGAAAACAGATTGAAAGTTGAAGGTTTAGGATCGGTGTTTAATGAAGAGGAGTGTTGACTACCAGAAGTCTGATGTTGATTGATATTTAACTCATCTAGCGAAAGCATACTAATATACCTAGGGGCAGAGTTATTTGAGTTTGATTGATTAACCAGTAGTTAGTTCAAAGTAAAAATGGAAAAAAGAATTATTAAAGAAAAATTATTGGAATCGGATTAATAGAGCAAAAGCGTATTCATTTACATGAAAATGTTTAACTATCTTGAATATCAACATCAACTACCATCAAATCAGTGGCATGTAATGCAATGAGCGGGTTTCGAGTTATTGGATCCAGAAAAGACTGTCTGTTTATAATCATCAAGGCGAATTGAGCGAAAAAGTTTGGAGTTAATTCTAATTATGATGGTACTAGAAAAGGCACCTTCCAATTCACGAAGAAAAATATTAATGGTAAACTGAACAAAACGGGTCAAATTTTCAAACTTTTTGACCCTGCTTACCTGCATCGCAGAATGCGCGCTGGTTTTGCCGTGTCAGTTTAGAGCTCTATGGCAAAATCCAACTTTGAAGCCCTGTATCTCAGGAACTAGATCTTTCCTCAATTCCACACTCGCACATAATATGTAGTTTGACATGAGGTATATTGTGAGGGTAAAATTTTTGGCCTCCAAGGACAAGATGGGTTGGAGGTGGCAGATGATGAGAGAAGAGGAGGAAGATGATTAAGTTCCCATTAACCCCAAACTTTGCTTAATCCTTTCCTTCCTCCTCTTCCCAACTTAGAAAAGAAACCCGAAACCTTTTTTCGCTTCATTTTCCTTTTTTTCTTTTTCTTTTCATTTTTATTCAAAAACAAATTAATTGTGGTTGATTGGGTTTGATGAAAAAGGCTCTACCAAGGCTAAGGGTGAAAGGTGAACCCTTCCCTTGGGTAGAGCAGGAAAAACTTAAACGAAAATAAAATTAACAAAGGATTGAAAGAGAGAGACTCTTTCTTTCTCTCTCTCTTGACCAACCAACTTCTTTCTTTTTCTCTGTCTTTTCGACACAACCCGAGAAGGGGTATATAAGGAAGAGAGAAAGGGACAAGGTAGAGAGTCCACAGTTTTGAATTGACCTCCGTCATCTCAACATCATCGTCATCATATATTTTGTTTTCCTCTCTCTCTCATCGACCTAACCATCAACCTAACCTAAGTGTGTTTGTTTGTTTGTTTGTTTGTTTGATTTTTCATCATCATCATCAGCACCATACAATCTAGTTTAGAGAGACTTACAAAGACTTTTCACCTCAAAGATGAAGTCACCTACCGATTTATCAAGTTTTTGTGCAATTCTTTTTAATTTTCTAGCTGAATAATCTCGATAATCCGTTGAACAGTTATCCTTGGTTAGCTTTGAACGCAGTTCATTAAAATCCTTGGGGTTCAGAGCCACTATAAGTTTCATAGAATGTATATTTGTACCATTTTCACGCGGTTCCTGATAAATACGCGGGGAGATATGAGCACATCTCTGTATACGACCAACCCATTGTTTTAGCAGCAACCTGAAAATTACTAAACCACATCTTCATCTCTACTTCCTGAATAAATAGGGATATGTACGAGTATCTGCGGATAACGTTGCGGTACTAATGATGATTGTTGGAATGGTGAAACATTTGGTTCCAGATTCACTTGATTTGAATCAGTCATTATTTTACTGCACAATTTCAATTGACTAAGTCAAGTAGAAAATTCGATTCAGTTGAAGATGATATTAAGGTTGATATTAATGAGTAATTATACAGGGCTATTTACGCAGATTTTTAGTTGCAATGTAAGAACAAATGAGTTTAAAAAGATTAAATGACCTCTAGATAGGTTTATCGTGAAATGACCTCAATGACCTTGAAAATTTTTATGCGAAGTACTTCAGTCCCGATTTGTGTCTGTTTGTAGTTTGATCTTTTCCAACTCATTATGTTATATTAGAAAGAATCGTAAATTGTTTGTTTATTATACTACAGAAATGAGGTCACTTTTTTCTGTTTTCTCTTTCTTTTTCTCTTTCTTTTTCTCTTTCTTTTTCTCTTTCTTTTTCTCTTTCTTCTCTCTTTCCTTTTCTCTTTCTATTCTCTTTTTTTTCCTTACTTTTAATATACAGTAAGAGACACCTCTCTTACCTTTTCTCTTACCTTTTCTCTTAATTTTTCTCTTTCTTTTTTCTACCACGGTAGAACACCCAAGGTCAACAACTTGTTACTCAAAACTTTGTTTCTCTTTCTTTTCTCTTTCTTTTCTCTTTCTTTTCTCTTTCTTTTCTCTTTCTTTTTTATTCTTCCGTGTTGAGGCCTCTTATAGCTCATTAGCTTTTCGAGGGAAAATTATTGGAAAATTGAATTGTGGGTTAACTATTATAGTTATAAAGACGGGAATCGTAAATTACATCAATCGATAGTGGAAAAGCCGAGGACCAATATTTGTGTTTCAAAAGTTACATATTGTCAGTATGTTTAGTTGTAGACCAAAAACGTCTGTTTAAAGATAGATTTAACATTACGGGATATTTTCTAATTGCTTTAGCTAATTGAGTGTAAAAATAAATAGAAGAGCGACTCAAATTGAATTCCCTTATACAATAAGCTACCCAAGCTCCTCGTCGTTGAAATCGCTGTTGATGAAACATTAGACAGAGGCCAATTCTGTTCATGGTCCTTATTCGCAAATTATCTGTTCTTGTTTCTGTTATAAGTAGTTCTCTAATGGTAAGTCGAGCCTCTTCTAATGTCCTTGGAATATTAAATGGCTCAAGATTAATAGAATCAGAGCCTCGATGAAGATTATTCCTCTGTTCTAAAGCGAATGTTTCGACTTCCTCTGCTGATGGTATGCGTTCGTTTCGTGGTCGTAATGTCCTGGTGGATGATGCGGAAGTTGTACATGATGTACTTGATTCCACAGACATATCTGAATCAGATGAACATGATGGAGAGCTGGTTCTCGATGGAGCTTCAGGCATAACAAAATCCACATCCTCCTGATCATCATTTCCTGAGTCACTTGACTCGGATAAATCAATTACAAATTCAGGTTGAACTTCACTAAGGGGCTGTTGGGGATACAAAGACTCATATGATTGGGGATCATATGGTGGTGGAGATTCATCGGCTGATTGTGGATGGATAGCAGAATAGACCGATAGTGGAGGTGAAGAGAACGATGGTGGTGGTGATGTAATTGTTATTGGTGACCTTGATGATGGACCTGGAGTTGGATTATCCAAATCTTGTGGGGTGTCATTGTATGGTATAGCGTGATCAGGAAACCGAAATTGGTGAAAATTGTCGCAAGCTCTGCTGAAACTGATTCTCGGTGTGAAGATCGGCGGTCAAGAGGGGTATCATTGATAATAGAAAGAATCGAAGATACCAGTACAGTAAGTTGCACTTCAGAAAGAGTAATTTTATACATGATGATGATGCTGAACTTGTTATCAAAATTAAATTTTCTTCAAAGTTGAAACGTGAACTAACTTGATTCCTAACCTGTTCATCTCTCAAATTTACTTGCTACACCTGAAGCAATTCAGTGAAATCTTCAAGATGGTATGCGGTAAATATGAATAGAGGCTAATTGGTCAATTCATCCTGTGTCACAGAGACTTGAGATTGGTATCAATTAATAGAAAATTGAATGTAGATCAACTGATAACACTATGAAAGGCATCATGACCTTGAAGTTGTTCATCCCAAACGCAATCCAAACACAGAATCATACTGTCTTTTATCTTCATAACTATTCAATAATTACAACCATTCACAGACTCCCTTTTCTTATGATCAAAGTACTAAGCAGACCTTGATTTATCAACAATTGTTACACCCTAGAGATTATTCAATTTAATGGCCATCTTAATAGTTATAAGCTTACCTGACATTCAGATGTGAACCTTGAATTAGAATTTACCTGCAATTAAAAGGCCCTGTTAATTATTATCCTGTAAAATGATACTTTGAGTACATGAATGTTAGTAAAATGTTCTTGAAAAAGAAATCAAAAGATTATAATTAACATAATCATTATTTATGAAAATAACGTGAAGTTCTACTATGAATAGTTTCGAAGAAGGACACACTGAGAGACCAAGATAATTAACTTATTTAAAATACATACTTTGTGTCCGAGTGCCTGAACGTAACTAAAAACGTTCTTGGAAGAGCAATTGAGAGTTTCATAATAATTAGAAAAATCATTATCTATGAGATTACTTGAGGCCCTTCATTATTCATAATGCTCTTCATAATTATTTTAATTAAATGCACTTTAAGAAGAATAGATAATTAGTTTATTCTGTACGTTATTCTTTCTACTCATATGCATGGATGAAATTAAAACAATCATTGTTTATAAAATTGCTTGAGGCCCTGCTGTAATCAGCATTACTGGATGACACAAGCGAGGGAGCTAAAGCAAGACAATCGTATATAAATGGAAAGGGATTCAAGTGAATTTTCATCAGTCCTCAAATCTTTCACAACCCAAAAAGATTAAGTTAAATCTTTGTTCGTTTCATCATTGTTTCATCATCAGTCTAATTTTTCGTTTTTGTTTCAGTACAATTTGTTGTACAATTTCAACTTTTGTTTTCCGCTCAAGGTAAATGTCAGTTTCTTACTTTAATTCCCTCAAACTTGTTCAAATTCCCATCGAACTACGATCAACCAAGTGCTCAAACGAACCCTTGAATCTTGCGGATTTTAATATCAGATCAAGTGATTTTCTTACAATAGTTAAGTTACTTGAGCCTGACTTAAAAGAAAAGTTTCTTCAATCAATTATTTCTTTTGATGTTCAATTATCTTCTATTAATTCAATAGCCGTAAATTCTGCAAATTACTTGAAGGAGTGAGAATTGAGCATCAAGCGAAAATTCATTAAATTTTCATGAATCATTCATTTCATTTATTTGATTTAAAATGAAAATTATTTCGCCTACGGTTCCAACCAACAAGGTCTCCAAAGGTAAGGGCCCTTTAGCTCCAACGAAGGACTCCATCTTCAAAAAACATTTGGATGAAAAAAGAAGAAAATTAAGACAAAACCAATCATTTGCCACTGTATTCAATTATTATTAATACTAAAAATTCATTTGAAACTTGAGATAAAATTATTAAATTGTAAACTCTGTTCGTCATTTATCGATGATCAGAGTGTTTTTTCTCATTTGACAACAAAATCAAGCATTTGTAAAGCAAATTGTGCTGAATTTTATGATGTAAAACTTTGGGCCTTGAAATATCATTTACAATTAATTATCAACAAGTGTAAACTTCATTCAGCCTGTCTCAAGATGATGAGAAAAAGCTGAAAATCATTTAATGATTTTCAATAAAATTATGCTTTAATCGAATTTTTCTCTCTTTTATCTTAAAGATGAACCGAAATTTCACACCCACGATTGAAAACCGTGGTTCTAAGATGACTTGCTGTCTAAGAACCTATTCAATAATGAAACAAGAGTAGAATGATGTCCTGTATAGACTTGAACGGGAGGTGGTTTGATGCTGTCAAAGATGGATTTTTTCGATTCAAAGACGCTCATTACTTGCAGTGTTTCTTCTGTGGACTTCAAGTTTCATTCAAATTTCTGGACCAAGATATTGTCTCTCTTCACGCTAGCTTCAGTCCTTTCTGCGGCTTCGTACTGAAAAAGGAACCGAATTTAATGCACAGGATCGAAGAGGTAGATGATGAAATATCTACATGACTATTCAGCTATTTTTACCGATGTTTTTTGCGATTTTCGTAGCAACTAAGCATTAAAGAGACACGAGATTTGAGTGGTATGATGCCACCTTCAGATGACCTTGAAACTCGTTATTTCGATGATTTGAATGACCTTGATCTTTTGACAATTGAGTATCGCTCAAACTCATACCACTCAAGTCTCGTGCCTCTGAGAAAATCGCAAAAAACATCGGTAAAAATAGCTGAATAGCCCTGTATATCTCTACCGATATCATCTCTTGTTCGATCAACAGATGGGCGAATACTTCAAGTTTTCTCTGAGACAAAAATTCTCAATCCAGAGAAAGTTTTCCAGCTTTATCAACTTAGAATGAATTTTCAGTGGTCATTCGCTGGATCCAGATTGAATCCTAGGCAGAGGGTTTGGTTTGTCGAGAGCGGTTTCTTTTGGACTGGTTCAAACAGAGTAGTTCAGTGTGCTTTCTGTCGGTTGGCTATTGATGGTTAGCTAAGTAAATAAGTATACAATCGTTATATTGAAAAGGTTGCTGAGAAATTTTCCGATTTTTTACCTTTGAGTGGTCAAGATTGGACACTAAACTACCGATTTACTTTGATATTAATAGTGACACTATTAGTATATAATAACCTCGATGGAGCCTCAGTTGAAAACAACTTAAGAGATTAACTTGAATGAATTATTCTTAATATCGAGTCAGAATTAATCCTGATTATGAGTTTTAATGACTACAATTTGGTGCTTTGACGGTTTGAATTTAACTAGCTATTTCTGTTGAATTTCTTTATACCAAATTCAATGAGAAGATACATTTTGCAATAGTAACAAAGTAACTATTTTGAGTTATGTTGGCAACAAATACAACAAATCAA